>NW_027500505.1:0-77184 GCF_021521415.1 Bidens hawaiensis
AGTTGATTGTAAATAACGACCCGCTGCTAGCTGAACCAAACCAAAAATAAACTATTTTCCGATTAACAGTACTATGGTTTTTAAATGATCTAATTAATCGTTAATGTTTAAAGATATAATTGATTCTATAAGTCTCATACTTACCCTAGTTTATACATATGTAGTAATACTAATACTTAGGCCATTATTTACATTCTTTAAGTTATATACCTTTTTATTTTTGTTTTGTGATCAATATTCTCGTTTCATTGAATATGTGTATTTGATTGTTCCGTTGCCATTTTTGGATTCTAGATGAATGAATCCTTGGTCTCCAGATATTTGATATTGTGGGGCGTCGTAATAAATATGTTGTTTATAATTGAATATTAAACACAGAGACAGAGAAACTTTGGAAACTTTCAATATCAAGTCATCAAATGAATTGACTTGTTCGATTGTTTCCTTTTGAGCGGGTAAACCTTCTATCGACTTGGCATATCACTAGATTTACAAAGACTAGAATAGTAGTTAATAAGAGCTCAAGTTCATGATGCAACGGGTTTAAAAGGTCTTGCATAAAAACTCTAGACTGAGACACAATCGTATGTCTCAAGTAACGTCTTGGCCCAGTTTTAAAGTGGGTCTTGGTCACAATATCTAAACCGCGATAATCAACTTTCAAATGTCATAAGGTGGAGATAAGTTGGCGTGGGTGTGGAGCGAATGTGACTAATACCCACGTGTTGGGACATCACACAACTCATGGGCCACGCTAGTCATGGTGTTTTGTTCTTTTTTTTTTTTTTTAATATCTTCATTAATTTACTAAGCATTTGATTTTTCTCTTAACAATTTGCGTTTGTTAAATTTAGAAAAGAAAATCTAAGTACATGGTATTGTTTATCTTTTTAATGTACATTTTGATACAAAATTTATTGGAAACCAAGTTAACTTCAAAATAAAATATTTTTAGTCTCATAATCCGCTTTAATCAACATATAGTTGTATCGGTAACTTTGATTAAATGCATTTACATACTTTGACTACCAAACGGAGAGGGGAACTAGACACTTAAAATTTATTTATTTATTTGTATTTGCACATATTTTTTTTAAAAAAACATCTCATGTTGTAATTTTTTTTATCGATCTCATATATATTTAATACTTTAGTATGAATCACTAACATGACAGCGAAAAATTACTGAAGGGTGAAAACCATACCCCCATGGTCTAATACATATTAATAATATATTTCAATTATATTAATATATTGTTAGTCCCATTTTGTTATATTAGTCTTTTGTGTTGTGTTTATTATGTTTTAGGCTTTAGTTGTTAATTGTGAATGTTTATACTGACTATAACTTTGCAGATCTCTTTACCAAAACTTTTAGTCGTGCCCGATTTTTGTTTCTCGTTGAGTCATTGGGCATGATCTCCTTTGAGTAAATTTTATCTTTTAGGTTTTAAAATGGTAAATATTTTTCAAATATGTCACAATTTTAGAGGGAGAAAATGAGTTAACCTTAACTTACTAAAAAGATTTTAAATTTACTTTTAGTAAAACAAAATCAAGTCATTTGACTTAACAAAAAGATTTTAATTTTTTATATATAATATTAATTTCATTTTACTCTTATTTAAGAAAATCTTAAGAAAACTCTAAAAGCATTGTCCCGTTAAGAGGGAGCTCCTTCGTAGAGGGAGTCGGACATTTAAAATTTTCACTTAAGAACTTGATCCGACCATGTGGAAAGTGATAGTACATTGGTATATATTGATCCTAGCAAGTCAAAAGAATAGAACAAAAGGTTACAAAGTCATTCATTGATGTGTAGATAGGCATGACAAACAAGTAAGTGGTGGGTGATATAAACTTAAATTTCTGTCGTTGCTAGTGACTACACGTTTAAGAAGCGGTTGCATGATTCCATTTAAGTCATATCAATTTAATTACACATGTCATACTCAAGCCTCTCTTTACCTGATCACAGTGGTCTTATGAAATAAGTGTCAATTTTTAATCTTTATTTGAGTCAAGAAAAACCTCATAGAAAGGCAAGAAAAAGAAAAACAAAAGAGTCAAGAAAAGAAAAAGAAAAACAGAAAAACAAAAGAAAAATCAAGAAAAAGAGTCAGAAAAAGAGTCAGTCCTAGGAATGTTAACTTCTGCTTTATTTCTTCATTTATTTTCGACTCAAGCCTTGGACTTTCTACGTTTGTAGTCATACAAGATCTGATCGTTAAGGCCCTGAGTCTTCTGCTATGTTTTATTTTCTTTCTTTTGTTCAAGCCTTGGACTTTCTCTGCGCGATAATAAGGTATTATCCGACCTGATTGTTATTGCCTGAACTTCTGCTTTACTTTAATCTTTCTAGATCGAGTCAAGTGTACAAAGAGTCGTATGTACAAGGACAAAGTGTCTAGTGTGTTAATAATGTAACATCCGCTTTTCTGAGAATTATAAATAACAGAAAGTTCTATAATTAACTGTGTATCGTTAACTTAATTGAATGTGTTAATGTTTGGATAATAAATGGAATTAGAAGTGTGAGTGGGTTGTGGGGCTCATAGTCCCCTATATAAACCCAACCCCTCCTTCCTTTCACCACTTTCTTCCCTTCCACCACACACACACACACTCAAGAACACACACATTTTCTCTCAAGATCCGAATCCGAATCCGGGCTAAAGCAAGGAAGATCTTGGTGTTCGAGTATCTCAAACATCAAGAAAACGTCCAGATCTTCGGGGTTGTCTAGATCTGAACCGAACCCGGAGCAAAAAGGTAAGCTTCGGCCAAAGGGTTAAGTTTTATGGTTAGAATCGACATGCAAACCGATGTAATGATAGATCGAGGTTGTGAAATGTAAGCAAAACATGAACTTGGTGAGTTTTAGCCTCACGGGTGTATTATAGAACAAAAAATGGTGACGTCTGGACTATGAGAAACACGGGTATACAAAGTTGGTACAACCCAAAACCCATAAAAAAAGTAGAATCAGGTCCTAAGGAGGAAACAAGGAGAAAAATGGCTTTAAAATGGTAAAAACGATAAAAGGCAGAAATTTCGCATCGCACAGCCATGCGAAGCGAAATCAATAATTTCGCATCGCACAGCCCTGCGAAGCGAAATCAATATTTTCGCATCGCATTGTAACATCCCGAAATTTCTAAAGTAATATTTAATATATTATTTTGTCGGGTGAAATAAACGAGTTAGTGGAACGATAATAATAATAGCAAAATATGAAGACTTAGTAGGATAATTAGATGGGATTAGATATGGACCAAAAGGAAATATGGGCCTTCGGTCAATGGGCTTAAAGGGGTATAAATACCCCCTTAAACCCCAATCATTTCCATTCCATCCATTTATCCATCCTAATCTCTACACACTCAAAAACACACACATACTTCCTACACCATATACGGCCGCGAGCTAAGGAGCAATCCGAGACCAAACCGAGCCTATAACTTAATAGATCTTGAGCGTGAAAGCAAGATACAAGATTTTAGTTCATCACCAAGCTAACCGTAACCTTAAAAACACGTAAAGGTATGTCCTTTATCCTTAAAGTTTACGTTTTTATGAACGGTTATCCGTGAAACTCGAACCTAGCAAAGATCGGGTATAAACGAGTATTAAAGTAGCAAACTTGACGTTAAAACAAACCTAACGAACCTATAAACATGTACGGTTCGTTTAAAATAAACCTTAGATCTAGTATTGAACGTTTTTAGCTTAAAGGTCCCAACTTTATACTTTTCCGGGCCGAGTTTTACCTGGAATCGATCATGGGAATGTTCACGGGGTTGGTTAAAATCATATCAAGGGGTTACACGTTAAAATGAAGATGATCACGGGGGTTAAGGACGAACAGTAGCCGATGCTGGGCAACTTCGCCTGCGGCTAAGTTCGCCTGCAGCCAAGTTCGCCAAGATAACTTCGCCTTAACCCAATTTAAGTTCGCTTGCAGCCAAGTTTGCCTAGGTAACTTCGCCTGCAGTTGAGTTTGTCCGCAGATAAGTTCGCCATGCTAAGTTCGCTTAATATAATAAGTTCGCTTAATATATAAGTTCGCTTAATATGATAAGTTCGCTTAATATATATAAGTTCGCTTAATATAATAAGTTCGCTTAATATATAAGTTCGCTTAATATGACAAGTTCGCTTAATATATATAAGTTCGCTTTATATAATAAGTTCGCTTATGTCCAAGTTCGCTTATACCGGGATACATGGTGACTTGTATATGTAGACTTATATGTGTACACACGTGAGGGTATGCATTGTAAGGACTAAGAGAGATGAAACACATTAAAGTTAAGATAAAGAGGAAAACCATAAAAACGATAAGTAAAAGTAAGCTAATACTAGGCCACCAGATTAGATCAGGCGAGTATTGATACGTGTAACTTATACAGTCAGCCGAGCTCAGTTAAAGAAGGGATTTACAACTATCGGAGGAAGAAGCAGAGTTCAGGTGAGTTTCTAGCCCCATTCCTTGTTATGTTTTCGGGGCTGTGTGCATACTCGATGTGTTGTTAATACATTTATCCTAAGTGATAAGTGTATGCCATATGTGATATATGTGATGGATATGAATGATTGCTTGTCGGTACGCGAACGATCTTCGGATATTGCGCGTACTGTCAGGTTAAAAATAAAGGTACGAATATTATATATCGAAGATGTATGAACATTACAAATGAATACTTGTCGGGGCGTGAACGATCTTCGGATATTGCACGTATCGACAAGGGGTATGGTTGTTAAATGAATGATGTAAAGAACGCCTAGAGTGTTCTTATGCTATAATGTAATTATTGTATATGTGAAGTATGTGTATACAGGTACACGAATGGTATGAGAGTTCTACGTTCGACATAGTAAGTTAGGATGGCAAATCCCTCTAGCTTCTGTCGGACATAGACTCGGCTGGTGATGGCGTAGTTAAGGACTGCGGGCCTTATACGTAATGTAGATGATAGATGTAAACGTAGATAGGGACGGTGGGCCTTATACGTGTTACAGATAATAGACGACAACGTAGTTAAGGACTGCGGACCTTATACGTATTATAGATAGGCATCAGCATAGGAAATGACTGTGGACCTTATACGTGCTGTATTTGTATTGTGGTAGCATAGGGGAGGACTGCGGACTTCGTACGTGCTATGGTTTAGGTTGCAACATAGGGAAGGACTGTGGACCTTGTACGTGTTGTGGATGTAGGATGGTATAGGGAAGGACTGCAGACCTTGCACGTACCATAAATGGTGAACATAGGTAAGGACTGCGGACCTTTTACGTGTTCACGATCTTGAGTACAGGTATAGACGGCGGACTATGAACGTACTCTCGGTAGACTGAGGTTAGTGATTGTAGATATGTATGTATGTATGGTAGTAGGGTAACAGATTAAGTATGGATATGTATCTTCGGACATGTATGTATGTGTATGTATTGTATGGCATCCTATTAACTAGAACTCACTTAGCGTAGCTGACTTTTAGTATGCACGCAGGTGAGTAGAATGAGACAGCTAGCTTGAGCGGGCACATGGTGAGCGAATAGGAGACTGGCATCTGAAGACTCAAGATGTTTTAATGTAATTGACGTTTATTTTGAAAGACAAGAATGTTTAATTAAGGCAAGTTTTGGATTGCTGTAACGTTTCATGAAAGTTTTTATATTCCGCGAAAGTTTTAATGAACTCTGATTTGTAAGAACTGTGTTTATGAGTAAATCCAACGCTAAAGTAGGGCTACCGGGTTCGGGGCCTTACACGCACAGTCATGCGAAGCAAAATTTTTCCATGCGAAATTTCATGAAATTCATTTTCTGATGTATTTTTGTTAAAGAACTGTTACTGAAAATAAAATTTTTACAAGCTGACCTGGCAGCCCGACCCCAGCCAGGGGCTTTGCCCCTTGGACCCTGCTAGGGGCTGCCACCTTTAGACCCCGCTACCAGGGCGCTGCCCCCGGACCCCCATTAGTTGTGGGTTTCACTAACTTAGATGTAGGAAGTAGTAGTAATGGATAATTGACACATGTTATATGTTGTACAGTTAGCCGTGCGCAACTAAGGAAGGGCATTACCATTAACAGCGAGAGAAACCGACTCCAGGTGAGTTCTAGCCCCTATATCTGTTATGTTTCCGGGGCTGTGTGCATACTCCTATGTAGTAGATAATACCCTTACTTGATTGGTAAGTGTATGATACGTGTATGCTTGTGTATTGAATGTATTGTTACATAATGATTGTATGAACGGGTACGTATATATATTTATAACTAGAAGATATGTAAAGTATGCACGCATGATAAAGGTATGGTTATTCGAGACAGAATGGACCAGACCCTTATAATATCTGTGATGTTAGGGACCAGACCCTTATAATATCTGTGATGTTAGGAACCAGACCCTTATAATATCTGTGATATTTAAGATAGAATAGCTTATGGTATACCATAGGGTTTCATGAAAGAAAGTATGTAAGAACTTATGCATATATGTAAAGTATGTACGAAAGAAGTGATAGTAAATAAGGTATAAATACGTATCTCCGGACACATATGAGTATGATATGAATGTAATGTATGTTAATTGATTAACTAGAACTCACTCAGCATAGCTGCCTTTTAGTATGCACGCAGGTGAGTAGGATGAGACATGTTGCTTGAGGTGGGACATGTGGCAAATGGATGGAGACTGGCATCGAAGACGGAAGATTCACGTGTCGTTTATGTTATTGTTTAAGACTTAATGTATTTTGTTAAAACAAGTACTTATGTTATGTAAGAATGTTTAATATTAAGTATTCCGCGAAAAGTTTTTAATTAACTCTGATTTTAGAACTGTGTTTATGAGTAAATCTAACACCAAAGCAGGGTTACCGGGGACGGGACCTTACAAATAAAAATATTGTGATCAACTAAGAAAGGTTTAAGTCAAGTTGAGGTGATATGTTAACACAAAGTAAACCCGAGATATGATGGAATCAGTAACATGTATTATTAAGTGGGGACCACATAAGCACCGTGCCTAATTGAACTTCAAAATTATCACTTTGACATCAAAACACTTGTCAAGTTAAAAATGTGGACAATATCTACAGTCAATGATGAGTTTGTGTCACAATAACTTCAAAATGGAGACGTGATCTAAGGCTTTGCAAATCAATATGATTCCATGTCAAGATCGTTCTTTGTAAATTAAATAAAGAAAAGATCTATGTAAATTAATTTAATATTATCTTCATCTAAAGTTTTGTTCATTTTGTTTTGTTTTTGTTTTTTTAAAAATTTTAAGTACTTGTATAGTTAAATATTTTAATTTTAATTTTTATCTTTTTATTTTATTATATTTTATTTTTATTTTTAATTTTATTAGTATTTTATTTAATTTTATTTTACTTTTATGCTTATGCTTAAGAGATCGTTAGTGCAAAGATTAACAGTAACGGACCGACAAAAGAAAATTATAAAAATTAAACGAGTGTTTGGATTCGGTGAGTAAACGTTTTTCGGGTTTGAAAATGCAAATATTTTTAAAGATCAAGGATTGAGAGTGTATTTTCGGTGAATACTCGCGATGTTTTGACCTTATCGCGAGATAGGCTGACCCTATATAAATGGGAAAACTAAAATATCTTTCACTATTCACCAAACACTTTTACTTTTCACTCTCTCTCTTCTCTCTCATCTTCAAAACTTCAAATCATCAACGATCCGACCCTTCATTATCAAATATGCATTTGAATCCAGATCACGCTCCTTCGGTATAACAACATAAACATCTAATTTCATCCTTTCATCTGTGTTTTTGGGTTCTCTTGGATCAAGACGGCGTTTCTTATGAACCGTCGGTGCTAGATCTAAGACAGATCTCATGATCATAACATGTCCTTAGGACCTTAGATTTATGTTTATCATCATTATTTGTTAGTTTTAGACTTGATTTTGTACAGTTTGTAGTTATAGGGTTTGTTCATGGGTTCTAAGGTTCAATTGACCAAGTAAACCAAAGTGTTTCAGGTTCAAACTTTCCAGAAACCCAATTCGGGTCTTGGCGACACACGCGAAATGAACAAAAGATCAAAAAGGGCAAAGTGAAACTTTTTCGCATGAAAAGGGTTTTTCGCTTCGCTTGAGATCATGCGAAGCGAAACAAATCTGCTTCGCTTCGCTTGGGATCATGCAAAGCGAAACATATCTGTTTCGCTTCGCTTGGGCTCATGCGAAGCGAAATAAGTCCATGCGAAAAACTCTAACTTGGCATTTATTTTGGTTTTTCAGACTAATATCCACTGGACTATATTGAACTAATAAAATGTTTGAACTCACAGACCGTTTTGGACTAGAACCTTATATATATTAGACTTAGTAGATTATTAACTAACTTATAAAATCTAAAATGTGCATTTTAACTAAGTTAAGTACTATGTGAATGCTTAAGGCATATGTATATAACTTATCTTGTTTTGCTTTTATCTAATGATGATTCTCATAATCTTGTGGTATTAATTTCAGGGACATAATCAGTTTTGTGCTCTTGAGCTTCCAAAGTCTTGAAAGGATAAAGCGTTCACATCTATGGTCAAGAGACTTAAGCAAACACCCCTTGCACACGCTATATCTGCTGATCCAACTATTTACTACAAGTGGATCCTGGATTTCTGGGCTTTTGCTCATATAGCTGATGATTCTCTATCCTTCACTACTAAGGTTGCCGGGAAGGAGTTAACGATTACTGACGCAGACATTAGATGGGTGTTGAAGATTGCTGACGAGCCAAATTATACATATGAGAAGGGAGATAAGAAGAAGCTCGTTGATTTTGTTACTCAGATGGGATATGACACATAATGGAAGAGCCTTGAGAAGAAACATCTCCCACCATACTGGAGATTTCTATTCCACATAGTCACTCATTGCTTTGTGGATATTCGTGGAGGATTTGATAGCATGAGTGTGGACTGGGTCAGGATCATGTTTGCTTTAACGACTCGAGAGAAGTTCAATTACTCTCGAAGAATATTCCTGTGCATGTTGGGGAACATCAGGAGTGGAGCCACATGGCTTATGTACCCGAGATTCGTACAGATGCTCCTGGATGATTTGTTCCCAGATGTTCCAAGGCCGGGGTCAAAGAAAGCTAATGACAAGAAGTCACTTCCCGAGCCCTATCATGTGAATGAGATCAAGATTTCACTCTTTGGTGTGTTGCTGAGCACCAAAGGAAGGGGACATCAGTATGAAGGACCAAGGCCGGGTCCTAAGTTCGGTTTGTTTGAGGAGACTGAACTGCGGGTGATGAAGATGTTGAAAGTGAAGAGATTGAGGAGTTGGATGTTGAGATTGAGGCTGATTCTAGTGATGAGCCGGCCGAGGAGCGCACTAAAGCCAAGCATGATTTAAAAAGGAAGGATGCTGAGAAGGGCAAGTTTATTGAGCTAGAGAAGGAAGAGGAAGACCAGCCGCCCTTGAAGCGTCTGAGGAAACTTGGGGACTCCCAGAAGTCATCCAAGTTTCTTGTCAAGATTCCCTCACAAGACAAACCATCTGACCAACCCAAAATCACCAAAGAAGCCCTAGCCCAAGCCCTCAAAGCATTAGATGTAACAAAAATCCAAATCCCTACCTACAAGAAGCCAAAGACCATAAAGAAATCCAAATCCAAGAAAACCAAAACCTTACTCCACGACTCACCTGAATCCTCACCTAATCCCACTCCAACAGACCAACCAATATCAACCTTCCTACCCCAAATACCACCCTCACCACCTCAAACCGAACCCGAACCCTCCCAAATCACAACACCACCCACTCAACCATTCACCGAAACAACAACTTCCTCTATTTTCACATCATCCGTCTTCAGCTAACCAATCCAAACAACAAGCTTATGGAGCCAAACCGTTATTACTTCCCCAACCCAAACCATAACACCACTTGTGACACAACCAACACCACCCATCACTACAACTTCACCAATCCATACCCAACCCATCACCCTACCTTTGCAAACAACCTCACCACCCATATTGTCCTTCACATCACCATCCACTATCATTTCACCCAAACCCATTGCCCGAGGGAAATCGTCGACACCTCCAGTATACGCCGATCCTATCCTCGATAGGATCGTCGCACTGGAGGAATCCAACGCAAAAAGGGCGGAACGAGAGACAGGTCTTCTTCGTTTTATCAAGGATTTGAAAGTAAAGGAGGTTGCAGATGAGAATGAGAAGGCGGAGTTGAAGGAGAGGGTTCAGGTTCTTGAGGAAGTGAAAGCGGTGAGGCTTAATTGGAAAACCAAAGATTGTTGATTAACACGCTTCACACCAGAGTCCAGAATCAACAACTGCTACTGAACAACGAAGCATCTCAAAATGACAATCTACGAGCAGATCATTCCAGGCTTGCTGACAGACTGGCTACTCTTGAGAAAAGCCTTCCAAGTGCAAGTGCTCTCAAAACTAGTCTCAACAAGAAGATTGAGGATGCCTCTCGAAGATGGGATGTTGAAAATGAAGCTACAAACTCCAGAGTTACAAACTTAGAAAATCAGCTCGCTTCATCCACTTCCCTCGATACACTCAGAGCTGAAATGGAGGCTATTCAAGAAAAGGTGGTGGAACATGATCGTCTTAATGAGCTACAACTGAAGACAAACGAAGAGTTGGTGAGCAAATATCAGGCTGCCTCAGACCTTATGGGTATTCATGAAGATGACTTTCATGGTCTGGAGGATCGACTTGATAAAGTCTTCAAGAGTTGGAGAAGGTCGGGAGAGACTTCTCAGGCTGGCGGTTCGCAACCTACCGCAGATCCAAGTGTGGCCTTGCGAGGAGTTAGATTCGTGGCATCTGAAGGAGAGGCAACTGTTGGTCGTGTGGTACAACAGGGTGGCCAAGCTGCTAGTGGAGTCAGTACAAGCTTGGGTCCTAAACAAAAAGCACAACCTCAGGACCAAGCCGGTGATGATGGTGATGACGAAGAAGAGAATGAGGATGAGGATGATGATGATGATGATGATGAAGAAGATGATGACAATGATGACGTTTATGATAGCTATGATGAGGATGATGATGGTGATGATGATGGTGGGAATGGAGGAGATGGAGGAGCCAGATCAGTAGGAGGTGGAGGTGGAGTTAACACTCAATCACCTCCACACGCTCAATATGAAGTTCAAGACCCTGCTGATCACGACTCAGCCGGCAAAGTCAGGCAGCATGACACGGAGATTACTGATATGTATAAAGATTTATTTCCTGATGACTTTGCAGGTGTTATGGATGACTTTATTGAAGCAGGAAAGAACTTGGAGCAACTTATTGAACAAAATACAGAGGAAGGGGTTGAAGATGACTACATCAACTGCTCCCCTAATCCAGACACTCCTCATGCTCAAGTTCAAGCTCCAGAGACTCATGCTGCTGATCCCGTCTCCAATCAAACTGCCGACTTGACACAGGAACCACCAAAGAAGAAGAGGAAGAATCATATTGTGTCAAGTCGTGCATGCGCACGCAAGCTCATCTACCCTTACCACGACGATTCGCTGATTGTCTATGCGAAATATAATAAGGAGAACGCGTGTTGGGCTATCAGACGATATAGTGGTGATCTGATCTATCTCAACCACCGTGAGCTCAAGTCGTTACCAGAGCTTGACATTAATTATCTTCGAAAGGCTCTAGGCCATGGTGCAGTTGGGAGTACGTTAGAGAGTTGGATCCCGGACTATCTTCATCGTCAATCGAAAGTCGACTACAAAGATTTTGAGCCGAATAAGGGTCGGAAGTACAAGAACCCAAGGGAGATAGACCCAGCCACCGGAGAGCCGCGAACAATGTGGAGATACAGGGCAACAAAGAACTGTCATATCATCTACCATAGTGAACCATTTATTCCTAACATTCTCCGAGACTTCATTGGCTGGGATTTCGACAACACGACCGGGGAGGCCGTAATACGCTGCAAAGATCTGCCTGAGATTCGCGTATTTGACGAGCACGAGCTAATGGGGCTGCATATAGAAGATATCAAGAAGCTCTACAACTCTCCCCTGGGAACCGTCGAGGATATCGGTCGTCAGAACACAGACCGGATAGTTGAAGCCTTCAACAAGTTTGTTAAAAGAGTTGTTGAACTTCCACTACCCGAGGACGGCTAGCTGGATTACGACACCGACGGGTTCCAATACTAAATACTAGAGGGAGATTGTTAGTCCCATTTTGTTATATTAGTCTTTTGTATTGTGTTTATTATGTTTTAGGCTTTAGTTGTTAGTTATGAATGTTTAGGCCCAAGGGAAATAATATTGTAAAGCCCATTGGGCATTTAATGTAACTTACTTCTCATGCATGCTTCCCTATAAATAGGAAGCATGCCATGAGAGTAATGGTTGTTCATTGTAAATCAAAGGAAACCTTTTGCAAAATTCTCTAAACACACATATCTTTCTTTCTCTCTCTCTATCTCTAAAACCCGAAAATAACATCTCAAGATCCGAGACCGCTTAGGTGGCTTAGTGTGATTTCCGCTAACACTAAGCTCGGTTGATCCAAGATCATTGTTAGATCCACCCGTCTTGGGATCTACATATATCCACTTATCCCATGGTCTAATACATCCAATTATCCAAACACCATATTAATATATTTCAATTAGGTTTAGATACAATTATTGGTGTTGATCACATAAAAGGCTGCACACTTTGCGTTGTCATTTGGCACTCGTGGTGGCGTGATGTCAAGCCACAAACATGCATGATTCCCCCCTGATCTTAACTCTCAACCCCACAACTAATTAAAGAGTTAATTTGGTTAGTATAGTAAGTTTAGACATGTATACATAGTTTATTTTAATACCAAGTTTATTAACTAACTAAATATATTAAATTTTTATTTGGTTAAGACTAATGAAGTGTTGTACACAAATTACTGAAACAAGATGGGTACAACGTATATAGAAACAGCCAAAAGAGGGTATGCGTTAATTTGATAGATGATCTAGTTAAGAAATTTCTATGGGTCATGATATGTTGTAACACCCTTATTTCGTAGAAAAAGATAACCACATATTTCTATAGTGAACTATAATATATATAAACGAAAACACTAAAATCCTATGTGTCGCGATATGATCGCTCCCTCTTTTTATAGAAGCCACCAGATTGCTTAATTTTTAAATGGAGGTCTCTCATTGATTTAACCCAAATTCATGGGTATGGGTAAATAGCTCTTAAACGGGTTATAATATCTCATTAAATTAAAAATTAATCTTACAAATTATTTGATATGAAAATCCTATAAAATAGGGATACACTAAAATTTAATATCCAAAATTTAAAAAGAAAATGATATTATTTATAATTAATAAACAATTTTATAGTAAAAAACATAAGCGGCGGGTCATGGGTCACCAAATCTAGATAGCTTTTAAACGGGTTATAACATATCATTTATTTATGAAACTCTTTCATTATCAAACCCTAAATATATTATTAACTTTCTTACAATAAAAAAAATTAAAATCCAAAAAATAAATATTAAAAAACAAAAATGTAAAAAAACCATTCTCTCAAGCCATCAGATTGCTTTATTTGTAAATGAATGTTTCTCAAGCATTTAACCCGAATTCACGGGTAAAGGTCTCACCAAACCCAGATAACTCTAAAACGGGTTATAACATCTCATTATATTAAAAATTAATCTCATAAAATATTTGATATGAAAATCGTATAAAATAGGGATATACTAAAAATTAATATCCTATTTTATTTAAAAAAAAGATATTATTTATAATTAATAAACAATTTTATAATAAAGAAAATAAACGGGTAATGGGTATCACCAAACCCACATAGCTTTTAAACTGGATTATAAGATATCATTTATTTGTAAAACCATTTTATCATCAAACCTCAAGAATTAATTATTAACTTTTTTACAATAAATAAAATTAAAATCCAAATATACATATATAAAAAATAGAAACGAAAAATGTAAAACAACCCCCGTAATACGGGGGATAAAATCTAGTTATATATATTCGCCAATTAAATTTATACATGATGGCATTATATTTTCTAAAGTAAATTATGGTTTTCGTCCATGTGGTTTGTCCAAATATACAATTTTAGTCCAATAGTTTCAAATTTGTGACTTTCGTCCATGTGGTTTCATTCACTTACAATTAAACTCGTATTCACTAATCACATTAAGTCTGGTCGTTAAGCCCATCAGTCTCCTTCACATGAGGGACAATTTTTTCTTTTTTCTTTCCAAATAAACCCCAGTATTAATTCGCAAGCCCCCTTACGTGAGGGGATGAGGTGTATTTTGAGAAATACAAAAGGACAAAACTGCCCCTCACGTGAAGGACACTCTGATGGGTTTAACGGGATTAGTGAATTCGGGTTTAATTGCAAGTGAAACGAAACCACATGAACGAAAATCGCAAATTTGAAACTACTGGACTAAAACTGTAGATTTAGACAAAACATATGAATAAAAACCGCAGTTCACTCTACTTTCTATTTAAACCGTAGTTTGGGGTTTCCACCTGCGCTATGTGTACGTCTCGTGTCGCTGGAATGGGTTTTCACTTTTCACCATAGCTAGCTATGGCCTATGGGTACGTCTCTTGTATTGCCCACGCATCTATGTAACTTTATTGTATCACCAACCAGATTTAATATAATGATTGATCATCTCCAATATTTAATTGACAGCCATCTATAATCTTCATCATTAATGGGTTCGTTTGAATTACTTTAGTTTTCATTTATTGAAAAATGTATGTTTCAAGATACTGCTGTGTAAGCGTGGGTAAAGATTTTTAACCGCGTGACCCATGCTTTAAACAATTTAATTGAATCTACATGTTTTGCGCTTGTAACTCTTCACTAGTTAGGAGTTCTAAGGCAAATGACTAGGTTAATCCTTTTATAAGAATTCAAGTAAATATTATAAGATTTTGCCAAAATACAATATTATGTTTATTATTTAAATTGATCTTGTCACATACACACATATATATGTAATGGATTCATTGAGTTTATACTAGATTGTTGCCATGTTGGGATTCTGGGAAATCTTGTGGCAAGATCTTTTACAACTCGATTGAAATTGAAGGCTTGGACATTATTTTCATATGCCAGCCCATATATTCCCTATGTTTCTACATCTCAATGACAATTGACAAGTAAAAGTAATATATTTTTGATGTTTTGTATTTAATTAAAAATGGGGTTGTAGCGTAGCTTGTTGTCAGTTTACCTGTCATTTTATTTTGATCGTTTGACAAGCTATTATAATTCAAACTGAAAATGAAAAAAGAAACTGATTAGCTAGTTCTTTATTTTATATTATAGCGAAAATTAATCTATTATAGATTGGCAAAAAAAATATTTCAAAATCAAGGAACACATAATCCAATAAGCCATCAATTGCACGCCACAATTAGAGTATTCGACCTAGTAGAGTACTAGAGTTGACCCGGCTCTAAGATTTGTGGATTTTATATTAGAGACCAACATTGATTATGTTTACCCATGACCTAATGGTCTAGTGGTATGGTGTCCACCTTTTAAAGTGGAGGTGGTGGGTTCAAATCCTTGCAAGTGCAAGGTTAGAGGGATTTTAGGTGAAAAAATTTGTTGTTTCAAAAAAAACATTGATTATGTTTAAATGAAAATCAAAAAGGCGATTGTGTGGACCAATATATAAATAGGTGCATGCCCTCAACTGAAAACGAAAAGGGTTTCTTGGTCATGTTGCTCACTTAATTATAGGGAAGTATCTGTATTATGGAAGGGGATGCCTTCTCAAAGGTCGAGTCTAGATAATCTAAATCTAGTTACATCAAGTTGTCTTAGATTCATCACGCTATAGGTAAATCAAGCTCATTAGACGGTTTACTTAGATGATGATTCAGTCAAACTAATTAAGTAGCACATTTTTATTTGAAAAGTTAACTAGTTATGTTTTAAAATCAAATCATGTGATGATGAATTGTATGTGACAGTTAAGGGACCCGGATTTACGGCCGGGCTTCTCCATAATATAGCATGGCTGAATTTTCATGTTATATTATAGTTTTTAATCAGTCTATTAGATTATTAGTTTGTGTTTAGTAGTAAATCAAGTTCACCAAGCAACATGCTTAGATTGATGACCCAATAAATGCGCATAATAAAACATTAGATGGAACCCAAGTCACTCCCTAAATCAGCCATTTTCGAAACCAACTCGACTATGATGTAAGGGACAAATTGTGCACAAAAATATACAAAATCTGTAAATTGATATTTTTATAGATCTTGTATAGGTATAAAATGTTATAAACTAATAGTGTCTGGAATATCATGTATTATTAGTTAATTATACGAAGACATTATTTATGTACCCCAAGATGAAGCTACTTGTAAGTTTGCAACATTCAAAGTACCTATTCCGGGCCTCCTGGGTACGAGTCGTTTACTTTGACTTAAAAGCCCACCTACATTGAAGCCCATGACTTCAATTATATAATACATTTACCAACCAACCAAAAGAATTTTCTTTAATTTTTTATTAAAAGAAAAAAAAAACAATCAGAAATGTCTAAATTAATGTTATGATTTAAGAGAATATTAATCTAAAGATGTAGATTTGTTTAGCTTTGCGTTTGTTTGATTGTTAAAGAATTAATATCGAATATTTGTCATTTATTGATTTAAATATTTGTTAATTAATATAAGTTAAAATTTTGAGTTAAGTATCTGTAGGATTTATTAGTTTACGTAATATGTGTTATTGGTCTTCACTTGCAACAACCAAGATGCACATCCTCTTTAGCTTATATAAAAACGAAAAGCATCGGAACATTGAAAAATACTAAAATCGTGTCTAATCATATAACAGCTTTACAATAGTTTTAAACTTTCTTCGAACGATCCATCTTTTTAAAACACATTCTTAAATTTATTAAAATTCTTCTAGGAAAAGCCTTAACTTATATAAAGTTTATACAAATTTGGGATTGTATTAGAACTTCAAAAATGTTTTAAGTTCATTGAACATAACTCAGCTATTATATATAATGAAAACGATCAAAATTAATTCAATCGCGAGGTCACAAATTGGTCCTTTGTCAACTCATGCCCACAAACGTGTTTGTAAAAATAACCATGAACGAATACAAGCAATAAGAGCATTTGTGCCTGCAGCTTGGCTATGCAATGTGAATGGAGTACATACAACTCGAAAATAGTTAAAACCCACAAGGTTCAAGCTTGAACTCGATAATGAGGCTCGGCTCATTCATACCCCTAGTCCACGTCACATTGCTGTCTCCCCATCTCGAAAGACACCCATCGTGGATGCCATGAAATATAATAAAAATTTACATAAAGTTCATGAGCATTGTTGAAACTAAAATACGAAAGACTTAGGAGTTTGGTATGATGTGGGCTATGTGCATTATCGTATCAACTATCAAGGCGTTCTCAAAAGAAAAGAACATTTTGATTTTGAGGTCCTACAATTCTTTTTAAGTAAGTCAAAGTTAATATTTTTAACCCAATATCTATATCCAAACAATTAAACCTTAGATATGTCTTTTAAGTAAGTCAAAGTTAATATTTTTAACTCAAGAGGCATAATGGCGACGTTAGGGCGGGATGAGCTACACCTAAAGTGACAAGCAAAAATCGTGACAACAAGTAGGGTTATCAGCAAACCAATTTCTTGTATGACGACGTAAGAAAAACCGAAACAGCCTAGCTTATACATGTTGTGAATCATAAATCGGAATTTTCTTTTAGGGTCTTTTTTCATATGTTTTAAAGAAATAAAATAAATGGATAATCAACAAAATAAGTGAAGAGACGTGGATCGACTCACTGGTAGACGATCTACTTTCCTCGGGTGTGATTATGCTATTCCACCGATGGTTTTCTTGGATCTGGGTTCTTCCACCTACAAAATGAACAGCACCGTCAACTTACCCCTCAGAAAGGGACAGAGGGGTCCTCTTTGGGGTAACCCTCCGGTGTGAGAATAAGTATTTGTAGGAGAAGATAATAATATGAGAGTAAGGAAATCTGGAGAGTATTGCTTAATGTAGCTGAATACTGTGTGATTGAGTGTGTTACTGGATAACTGAGTGTAATTGAGTGTCCTTCCTTGTGGAGTTGATGTGGTATTTATAATGCTAGGGTTTCCACTGATTGGGCTCAGCCTTGTTGGCCTCCTCCAATTGACTTGCGCCACGTGTCCTTGGGGACACCTGGTGCTTTTTCATTGGTTATAATCACGTGGTAGCACATGGGTTTTGCTGAGTTGTCCACCTTTCATTGGCAGCTGTCAACATCAGCATATTCTTATTCCTTAAAAAGATACATTCTGGAAGGTTGTCTGACGCGCACAATCAAGGTTGCCCTAATCCTGATTTGGATAAGGACGAGGTTGATTATGTGCATGTGTGATATGCGCCTATCCTGAGGATGCGCGAGGTCTTCTCTTTATTCTCACGCGCAGATGTTTCATGCGCAGATGTGATATGCACAAGCATGTGATATGCGCCACGCGCGGATGCGCCACGCGCAGGTGTGATATGCGTGAGCATGTGATACGCGTGAGCATATGTGATGCGTGAGCATATGTGATGCCTGAGCATATGTGATGCATGAGTATATGTGGTGCCTGAGCATGTGATGCCTGAGCATGTGATGCATGAGCATATGTGATATGCGTGAGCATATGTTATATGCGCCATGCGCATAGGTTCTGGCTTTGTGCCTTCATAATGTCTTGATTTCAAGACTCTTGCCTATATCTTGTGGGTTGACCCGCCTCGCTCGGTGTTGAGGCGGGTACATACCTCTTCAATAAGCAACTTGGCAAAAAAATAAATAACAAAGCAACGACTTTTAACATTTCAAATATAGACATATCTAAATTCAACAAATCGAAAAACACCATATAAGAAAAGCCGGCTACAAAGGCTGGAATTTAGCTAGCGCATAAAACATTTAAAAATATAACGGGTCCACAAAATAGTCATTCTAATAATAATACACGTCTAAAGTGCCTACTAGAGTGTCTTCTTAGCCAGTGTTGCTTCTTTATCCTTCTTTGTTTGAATAGTTCTTGACACTTGTATTTTTAAAATGCTAAAAGCAAATGTGTATTTTGTTAATTTCTCGAGTCAAGTCACCTATTTTAGTTTTTTCTCTTTCAAAAAATCTATAAATTACGGTTATAAAAGAAATAATAAATAAATATACTCTATGGGCCAAAATACTTCATACTAATCATGATTTACGAGTTTGAGGTAAAGATTTATAAAACTGAGGCTTTGGTCGTGATACTACAGTTGCTTGATGTGATGGCGAATGCAGTATTGGTCGTTAGCGGCTGATGGTGACCGTTAGCGGCGTTTGAAATGGTAATAAAATAATATAAACCACGGGCTTTCACAATGTTATTGACTTAGTAAATACAATATTTTGGATATGACATCTTATTCGAGTTGAAATCGGTCGGCAATTTCGTTAACTAAACCACAGAAATATTCAATTATTTTGAATGCTTGACGATTTCCGAATATTTACTCATTAAAATAAAAATTATTAATAATCCTTTATCTAAGTTTTATCAAGACATAACATATGTGATATGTAACCTACATACAAGTAAAAGTAACGAAAGAATAAATGAATCATGTTATTTAATGTTAATGTAAGATGTATCAACAGGAGAAAAAATGTCATAACTATGAACAATGTAAATTAATAATCAGATCGATTTTGCTGATAATATTCGTAACGAAAGAAGTACAAATATTATAAGCAAAACCGACTCAACTGAACTATCATCACGCTAGCATCATCAATGGATCCTCGAGAAGCCGAAAGTTCAACCAGTTTCTTGCAAGCGGAAACGGGTTCCAACTTATTATCACCAACACTTAACAGTCTAACTAAATCGACCGCTTCTTGATTGCTCACTTTGTCCCACAACCTTTCGGAAGCTAAGATCAAGAACTCAAATTCGTGCCCGATTTTGACTACCCTTGTCTCGGGCTCGGCTGTTACCCATTGCTTAAGGCTTCGGTCCCCTAACCCTCTTGAAACCGCTAGTGACCCGAGAACTCGTGAAACACCACGGCTAGAATCAACATACCCGCCCTACAAAACGGAACATAACAAGTTCATAATTGATTAGCAAACGAAACAAACCACATTGTGTTATGGATTTACGATCTAAATGAAATTGCTTACGAGTGATTTGATTCTAAGCTTCTCGTCTTGTCGGGAGGGGCGATGGTCGGAGGTGAGGGGTGTAGCGGTGCCGCCAATGCTCACCACCGCGCGACAGTCACCTGCGTTTGATACAACGAGGTTGTTGTCTCGGATAATGGCGGTTACGCAACAAGATCCACCGCGCTGATCTTGTTTTAGAAACTGTGAATCGGTGTTCATGTAACCTTGCTTGATTGCTTCAGTAATATTATTTTCACCCATTTCTTCTATTTGTTTTAAAATGTTCTTATCAAGATTCTCTGCTACAAAATCAGCGGCTTTTGATCCACCGTGTCCGTCATAAACACCAAAAAACGCCTGAAAATGAATCAAACAAATTAAAATTCTTTCAAATCTCATCAAAATAAAAAAAAGCCACAAATCTGGCGAGACTCTCTAATTCGGTTATTTACTTATCCTCGACCGTCACGGGAATCGTGAAAACAGCCTCTTGCATTGGGCCATGTGTACGTGTCCAAGTGGCCTAGTGTCACAGGACTCGGACTCTCAGAGTCTTGTGCCAGTTGTGCGTGATGTGCATATGACCCGATGCAAGAAGCTGTTTCCACGATTCCCATAAACGGAACTAAGCGAAAAGTACTATGATTTCATTTTGGTGTGTGGCACAACCGAAACAAATCCGCCATCAAAATCCGAGGCTCAAAACCGAACCGAATGTAACCGAACAGAACAATAAGTTATACCTGTTTGTGTTGTCCATTAAGCTCAATAACAGCTTTAAACCGATCTTCCATAGCTTCTCTCTTCCCCTTCTTACAATAAACCGAAAACCCATCTCCCTCAACCACCACCTCCTTCCACCGGCGGCTTGCCGGAGAAACAAACCGAAGCCACCGGAATAGCCAATTTAGCGGGTCTTTTCCGTTTGGAAAGCGTAGGATTAGTGGGTCGTCCGTCGTTAGAAACCTTAACTGGGTTCTGAAGCTTAAACTTGAAGGCCGGCGACGGAGAAGAAGAATCCGGCGATGATTTGCAGTAAAGTGATGAAGATGGGGAGAATACTGGGGAGTTTGGGATTGCAACGGTTATCATATTGAAATGAGATTATTTGTTTGATTTTGGTTACAACGTTCGGATTTTGTGAATTTGTGAGATCAGATGAATCCGTGTTGTGGGTGTATTTTATAGGCGGTGGTCAAATTCGGGATATGACGGTCGTACGTGTTCACAAACTGTTTTGTTACTTTTCGATGCCTTTTTTATTTGATTTGAGCCGCTCTACTTGCTTCCTTCTCTATTTCCATAGGTACAGGTAACAACTTATAAAATACTTTGTCATGGTTATTTTATAAGTAAGTTTTATCTCGGTTATTTTATATTTTTGTTTTTAATATTTATTTTTTGGATTTTAATTTTTTTTATTGTAAAAAAGTTGTAATATACTTAAAGTTTGATTATTAAAGGGTTTCACAAATAAATTATATGTTATAACCCGTTTAAAAGATATCTGGATTTTGTGACCCATGACCCGCTTATTTTTTTATTATAAATTTTTTTTCTTAATTATAAATAATATCGTTTTTTTTAATCGGATATTTGATAGGATTTTGATATCAAATATTTGGTAAGATTAATTTTAATCTAATGAGATGTTATAACCCGTTTAAGAGCTATATGGGTTTGGTGAGACCCATATCCGTGAATTCGGGTCAGATGCATGAGAAGTCTCCATTTACAAATAAAGCAATCTGATGGCTTGAGAGAATATAAGGAGCAACCAAAAAACTTTTAAAGGTTTCATTTATATATATTTAAGATTTTTGTTAATGTAATAACTCAAAGCATTTCATTTTCTTTTCCCTATGTGATTAGTGGTAGTAAGCTTGAGTTTTTAATGAAGATCCAAGTTCAATCCTCATACATAACATTTTTGAGGGGGGAAATGTGGCTCAATGAAGGACGAAAGAGATCTTTGTGATTTGCAGTTCGATCCTAAAGACGTCTAAGGTTTACCACCAGTGGACCTTCGGATGGGTGGGTTTTCCCAGAAACCAAAGACAATTTGGAGGCGCTTAAAGGCTCCGTACGGCTGGTTAGGCCAGCTAGTGGTGGCCTTTTGCCAGTAGGTCACCCCGTACGAAGTACCTTGACAATTTTTTATTTGTTGACCGTTAAAACAAATTGTTTCGTTTTCACATTTTTTTTTTCTTAACCTAATTGATTTCATATGAACTGTACTATGTGCAATGTTCCTTAAAGACTTGTTTATTGGCCTCTTTCAACTAAGGTTATCTTCGACCTACTTGTTGTTAGAACATGATTACATCATTGCCAAATTGCTATCATCGACCACTTTCTCTTCCTCGTCTTTCTCTCTTTTTTGTGTAAGTTTGAATGTGTGATTACTTAAATCTACAACAATTATTTGTGATTTTAGTGGTCATTAAGCTATCTTTTGTGATTAGGATTTACTTAGTGACAAAAGGAGGGATCATGACCATTGATCAAATAAGTTTGGATGATGAGGAGTGCACACTTCGATAGTTTAAGGGGGCGAAGCCTACTGAACAATGGAAGTGAGGAAGTAGTGCCTCCAGACACAGGGTCTCAAAGCAACAACCCTGGTTTGGATCTAATGGGTAATTTTGTTATGCATTGGAAGATTGGAAGTTACTTCGAAATCGAAAAGTTGCTAATAAATTACAAAGTTGCTAAAGAATTACAATTTGAAACATATCTATACTCTCTCCAAAAAGTCGATAATTAATATGACATTTCAAAGAAATCTTATCATCAACCATATCATAGAAAGATACATACATGTCTAACAAATCATGTCTAATCCGCTTATCAATGTTAATTAGGATCCACCACCATTCCAATGCCCCTCTATGTGAGGTTTTTCACGATTCTTATTGGCGCTTTCATATGTCTTCTCTTCACATTCTAAAACTATCTCAATCATTTCTCCCTTATTTTATCCAATATGTATGCACCCCAAATTTTGGCCAAAAAATCATTTCTTATTTGGTTCATTCTTGGTATGTTCACACATCCATTTCGGCATTCTTATAACGGCTACCTTCAACTTTTTCGTTTGTGTAACTTAACCAAATTTCGATTTCTAGACTTGGTATTTTTTGTATTTTATGTTTTATCCGCTTTCGTTTATCTTGAACAGTTTAGACTTTAATTTCTTAGATCTAAAAAGTGAAGATACATGTACACATATTACGTTAGTCAATTTTTGGGTTATGGTTTGTATTTAGGGATTGAAATCATTGAATTTACTTAATTAAACATGCTTTTTTTTTCTTTTTCTTTTTTTTGTATAGTAGGCTCTCCGGTTGAGATTAAACTCAAAACACCTTTGTTAAACATTAATAATCCTTTCAGGTTCAAATAATGCAGGCATCCAACTTAATATTGAAAGAATTCATATTTTATAATGCTGTCTTCTGTTACAAACTCGCAAATCGAATAATAAGATTTAGGTTTAATGATTGGTGGTGATGTATAGAAAAACATTAATATATTGAAAGCCCACATGGACGAACACTTTACAGATTCATACGATCTTCGACAACATTTATAAAAATGGTATAAAAACTTTAATATTAAAATTGCAACTAAATTGATAAATGAACATCTAAAGATATATTTTATCAAAACGATAAACTATATATAATTAATAATACCATAACTCAAAATTTACGATTACTTGTTAATTATAATTGATAATGTTTTGACTAGCATTTAACGTTAGACATGCATGCATTCAAGTTTTTTTTTAGTTATATTTGTTGATAAATAAACATTTAGTTATCCAATATTGTTTGTTAATTCATTTTTGTTCTTTGATACCGATTCATCACTTGATCGTTGCATTCTTTTACCTTCAGTTACCACTTAACGAGATGCACCAAAACACTAAAAGCATACTTAGTCCTTTCCACGCTATACATGTATGGGTACCGTATGATTTTCCTAAGAGGAAGCACATTCCATAGAAAGTCTTCGCTATACATGTATGGGTAACGTATGATTTTCCTAAGAGGAAGCACATTCCATAGAAAGTCTTCGTAAACTTTATACCTTGTTCTGTGTCAGCATTTGAAATTTGTTTATTCCAGTAATTTTGTTTATAGATACTCGCTTGATCATTTGCATCGCATCCAACATCTTTCAAACATGAAATCCTTTGACATCTCCCTTTAATTTTCTTCTTCGTCTTCTTCGTCGACCCTCCTCGTTGTTGGATTAATTTCTATTCCGGGTCACAAGTCGGTGAACCTGGTCTAAGAGATTTTAACAAGCCGGTTAAAGTCTAAGGAGTATTATGAAACATTCTTCCATTTGCTTGGTGACCAAGTTCACCTTGTTGGCCAAGTTGACCTTGTTGCCCAAGTTCATCTTGGTGGCCAAGTTGAGTGGTGGACACATATTATGCTTGGTGACCAAGTTGGGCTATTAGTATAAATGCATGTACAAAGTTAGTGTTAGAGACAACATCACAACACAACAACAAACACAACAATCACCACCATCACTATCAAAGATATTGTAATCAGTTTTTTGAGCTATATTTTCTGGTTATAATATAAGTCGGTTATTTCTAAGTTGTTCGTTAATTATCGTTTATCATTCTTGAATTGGTATTAGAGCCCGGTTCAAGAACGCGATAATTAATGGCCAACAAAGAAGGTGTTTCGATCGAACAAGTTGGTTTGATCTCCCGAAGAAGTTGTTGCCGTGGTTGATCGAACAAGTTGGTTTGATCTACCGAATAAGTTATTGTCATTGTCGATTGGATAGTTCGTTCAATTGTTGCTTTGTTCAAACAAGTTGGGTTTGAATAGCCATGGGTGACACGACTCCACCGCCACCGCCAAAGGGGAAAGAGAACGGGCCGTCTTCCGTTCATTGTCCAATGTTAACTACAACGAACTATACCGTGTGGGCCATGAGGATGAAAGTAGTCTTAAGAGTTTACAAAGTTTGGGACACCATCAACTCGGTTGTTTCCGATGAAGACAAAAATGACATGGCTATGGCCTTGTTGTTTCAATCCATACCCGAAACCTTGATCATGCAAATTGGAGATCAAGAAACTGCTAATGCCATGTGGGATTTGATTAAAACCCGACACTTAGGTGCCGAACGGGTTAGAGAAGCACGTCTCCAAACCTTGTCAATGGAATTTGATAATATGAAGATGAACGAGTCAGATTCCATAGATAACTTTGCGGGCAAGTTATCGAGCGTTGCCTCGAAATCCGCGGCTCTCCGCGAAGTTATAGATGAAGCAAGGTTGGTAAAGAAGTTTCTCAAAAGTCTCCCAAGATCGAAGTATATTCAGATGGTTGCTTCGCTTGAGCAACTGTTGGATCTCAATAAAACGGGATTTGAAGATGTTGTAGGCCGACTCCGAGCCTATGAGGAGC
Organism: Bidens hawaiensis; assembly: GCF_021521415.1. NCBI lineage: Eukaryota > Viridiplantae > Streptophyta > Magnoliopsida > Asterales > Asteraceae > Bidens > Bidens hawaiensis. The sequence goes on from NW_027500505.1 coordinate 25,701, forward strand.
GAATCCGAGAAGAAGAAATTCAAGTGGGTGACCAAGGTAAACTTTTATTAGGTAAATATGATTCATCAAGTCAAATAAGTTTTGAATCTAATAGGGGACGAGGACGAGGAGGTCGAGGTCACGGTCGAGGCCGATTTAATGGCCAATACCGAACCCCTAGTACCGAACAAGGGTCATCAAATAGAGGGAAAATAAAGATCGATCAAAGATTGTATGTTACCGATGTGACCAATTTGGTCACTTTGCATCCGGTTGCCCTGACCAAGTTTAAAAGGGTCAAGAAGCAAACAAAACCGAAGCCCGTGAAAATTTTGATGATGCGGCGTATATGCATCAAGTTGTGTTCTTAAATGAACAGAACCTAATACCAAAGAAATATGAGACCGAGCAGGTCGAAGATGATGTGTGGTATTTGGATAATGGGCCAAGTAATCATATGACAGGAAACCGGTCATATTTTTTAGAATTAAACGAGAACATAACCGGGAGGGAGTCATTTGTTCAAATCAAGGGAAAATGCTCAATTCTTTTCCAAGGAAAATCAGGTGACCAAGACTTGCTAACCGAGGTTTATTACATTCTGGAGTTAAAAAATAATATAAGTCTCGGTCAAGCAACGGAGTCCGGATGCGACATCCGGATGAAGCACGATCTTTTGATCACGTACGATGAGAACGAGAGGTTACTCATGAAGGTCATAAGATCCGCAAACCGACTCTATAAACTACGAATGAAGATTGGAGCTTCCGTGTGTTTGCACTCAAAGATCCAAGATGATGCATAGCTTGGGCACATCAATTTCGAGTTAATAAAAGTGATGGCTAAGAAGGATCTTGTACGAGGTTTACCTCATGTTGAACATGAAAATCAGTTGTGTGAATCGTGTTTGGTGGGTAAACAAACGAGGCGTTTGTTTCCGGCCACATCCTCGTTTAGAGCATCCCAACCTTTGGAGTTAGTTCAAGGTGATTTGTGCGGTCCAATAACCCCATCCACTATCTCGGGTAATAGGTATGTCTTTGTTGTTATAGACGATTACTCACGATATATGTGGACGTTTTTATTGAAAGAAAAGGGTGAAGTGTTTGAAAGTTTTAAGAGGTTTAAAGCCCTAATTGAGATGGAGGCGGGTTTACCAATGAAAACTCTCCGAACCGATAGGGGAGGAGAATTCACTTCACGTGATTTCAATCGATTATGCGATGAAAGTGGAATTATTCGGCATTTAACCGCCCCGTACACGCCACAACAAAATGGTGTGGTAGAAAGGTGAAACCGAACTTTAATGGGGATGGTGCGGAGTATTCTACAGGCGATGCATGTACCGAATTATATGTGGGGAGAAGCGGTCCGACATTCAACCTTTTTAATCAATCGGGTCCCAACCCGGGCCTTGGTTGATCAAACTCCATATGAACGGTTCAAGAAAAAGAAACCGATTATTGAACACGTTCGAGTATTTGGATACGTGGCGTATACTAAAGTTGATAGTGTACATCTAAAGAAACTTGATGACAGGTCAAGACACCTCGTTTATCTCAGGTCAGAGATGGGTTCAAAAGCATACCGTCTCTTCGATCCGAACACCCGAAAAATAGTTGTTAGCTGGGACGTTGTGTTTGACTAAAACAAAGGGTGGAATTGGGTAAAGAAAGTCGAGAAGAATGACTACGAGCCGGGTATGTTTTCTATTGTTTGGGGGGTGCGGTTGATAATGGAACTGGTCAAATCGAGCCCACTATTGAAGAAACTTCGGGAAGCGACCCGGGTAGCCCAACCTTTGAACCTGCATCATCAGTTCAACCTGAGTCCAACGACTCAACCGAACAGAGTCATATCAGGCCTAATTCCTCAGCCCACACTCAAGTTCAGTCGATGAGTAATGGGTCACAGGTCCATTCGGGTGAAAATGAGACCCAAACGGGTCTAAGACGTTCAACCCAAGTCTCGGTTTTACCAAGAAGATTACAAGAAGATTATGTGTTACACATAATCTTGAGGAATGACTTCTTACAACAAAGTGGTGAACCGAGTAGCTATTTTGAGGCTAAGGCGAACCAAGAATGGGTTCGTGCTATGAATACCGAGATCGATTTGATAAACAAGAATAATACATGGAAGTTAGTTGAACTTCCAAAGGGTGCAAAATGTATCGGGTTGAAGTGGGTGTTCAAAATCAAACGAAATGCGGATGGAACGATAAACAAGTATAAAGCTCGGTTGGTTGCAAAGGGTTACGTGCAACAACCCGGGATCGACTTTGATGATGTTTTCACTCCGGTAGCCCGAATTGAGACTGTTCGGCTACTAATCGCATTAGCCGCATCTAACGGGTGAGAAATCCACCATCTTGATGTAAAAACGGCTTTCTTGCATGGTGAATTGAAAGAAGTCGTGTTTGTTTCACAACCCGAAGGATATGAGAAAAAAGGCGAGGAGGCAAAAGTTTACAAGTTGTCAAAGGCCTTGTACGGGTTAAGGCAAGCTCCCCGAGCTTGGAATACAAAGCTTGATAACATCCTACGAGACATGAAGTTTCAAAAATGTTCCAAGGAACAATCGGTTTACCGAAAGACGGATGGGAAACATTGTTTGATCGTAGCCGTGTATGTGGATGATTTATTTGTGACAAGTACAAGCTCGAGTATAATTTCCGATTTCAAGAAGAGTATGGCGACCAAGTTTGAGATGTCGGATATCGGGAAGTTAACCTACTATCTTGGAATCGAAGTATTTCAACGAGAGGACGGGATAGTAATTACACAAGAAGGATACGCTAAACGAATTCTGAAGGAGACCGGTATGCAAAACTGTAATCCATCTCAAGTCCCGATGGATCATGGTGTGAAATACTCGAAAGCCGAGAACGAAGTAGAACTCGATGCAACCGAGTATCGAAAGGCGGTAGGTTGCTTACGGTATTTATTACTAGGGGTGAGCAGAAAACCGAATTAACCGAATTGAAACCGAACAAACCGAAAAGACCAAACCGAAAAAAAACCGAACCGAAGCATTAACCGATGGTTAATTTTTTAGTTTTTTGAAAAACCGATTTTTCTGTTTAGGTTCGGTTATCCATTTTAAAAAAACCGAAAAAAACCAAACCGAACCGATTAACCCGACACGATATGAATTAACGGTTTTACAAGATTCTAATGTGTATGGTTAACAATTACAGACTTTGACTGAAAAGTTGGAGAACATATAAATTGGTAATAATGTTTATTTACGACGTGTTTTGACTTTTCAATATTTACTTAAATATTAATACAATTGTACGCGTTTTTTTTAGATGTTATGACCGGAAACAAAACTCCAAAAGACACTACCATTGACGGTGATGAAGATTATGAAGATGATGACGATTGAGTCTAAACACTTTGAAGATGACTAAGATAATGAATGAAGATTCAAACCAAACTTTTAGTGTTTTTTTATTAAGAACTTTGTTTATTTTGTTTAATTTTAAATTCTACTACTCAAGAAACTTTATATTTGTTTGGTTCCACATAACACGTGCCTATTTTTGTATTTTGAATTCAATATATATGTGATACTCTATTTTTGTGATTTTTTTTGCAATGTCTACATGCAATACAAAAACCAAAAATAACCGAAACCGAAACTGAAAATAACCAAATAACCGAAGAACCGAAAACTGATTGGTTGGTATTATAAAATAACTGATGGCTGATGTGCTAAAAGTAGTTTAATATTTATTAACTAAATTAACTAAAAATAAACACTAAGTAATACTCTAGACTCTCTAAAACTCGACTAAACTACTAACCGGCAAGTGAACCGATCGACTATAGTAAAACTAAGTAAGTCCGGATATCGAACCCACGAGACTCTCTAAATTACGTTTATTAGCTAATTAGACTTGACTACAAAACACGACTAATTAATTATATTTATTTGAGGGGTTTTTATTAAAAAACTAATTTAATACTATAATTAAAAACTAATTAAGAAAATAAGTAATTTAAACGAAAAAAAAAAAGTTAGTTATAAATAAGATGGTGATGAGAAAACTACCTAGGCTATAATCCCCTAAATTTCAGTTATGACTTAACCCGGGAAAATATTTAGTTATGGACTGGGATCGTAAAATAGACACTTAAAAGAAAACCCGAACAGGACCCCTGACCCTTCTCAATAAGACACCTATGGGTTTCTAATAAATTTTAACGCACACCAGTATTAAAAATCAAGTTTCCTTACGGTCACCTAATTAATTATGATCTGGTTCCTTTATAATGAAATCCTATCTTACAGCGCGGAAATCAAAGGCAATTTAAAATATTTAATTGATTCAATAGACAATAATAAATAATCAACCATAAACGGACTCCTTAAGAAGAACTAAATCTAGCAAAATTAAATAATAAAGATCTATTAATAACGTAGCATTTTACAGATTTTAGGTTAGCAGCACACTTAGGTTTATTTGACAATATTATTCCTATGATCTTGTCATGAAATCAACCATAAAATAATCAAAACATGAAGTAATTGACCTAATAGCAATCCTATCATATGACAAACAATAATCAAGGAAAACTATGGAACAAAACTCATCAAACAATCCTAAACAACCATATGTATCAATTTAATATAAATAAATTTTTTACTAAAACATAAAAACCATAACAATAAATAATCCCAAGTCAAATCAAAACATCAAAGTATGTTTATCATAAGCCTAGGCGGTCTAAGGGTTTAGCCAACAACCATACTCAAGACCAAAAGATAATAAATAGGTTCAAATAATAAATTCATGACGAAAGTAATAAATTCAAACCGACTAATAAGAATCCTTAGATGAATGGGTATTGAACTCGGACACTATTTGCTTGAACCAATTGTTTAATCTCTCTCTTTCTTGTTCGTAGCCGGCTCTGCCAATCTGCCTTCGATGGATCAAAGAGAAAATAACAATGATATTCGATGTCCAGATCCTCTATTTCGTCTTTCACTTCTGTTGACTTCTGCACTATGAAATAACAATAATGATGTTTTCTCTGGCGGCCGAATTCTTTTTTTTTTCAAACCCACTTGACCTCCTGGAATATATATATTGGCTTCTATCTTTTTTTCCAAGTTTGTTGTCAATACCCACTAATTCAAGACCTAACCGACTTATTTTTCTTATGGGTTCAAAGTCCATGATTTCTTTTTGATCCTTGTGGGCCCATGACCATAATTGTAAGCTGCAACACGAATAAATTCATGTAAACTTGAATTCTCCATTCACATTAATTTATTATAACATAATAATATTAGTATGTGCATTTTAAAAAACATGTAATAATAAACCTTAACGTTTACAAAAATAACCCAACAACAATACTTATATTATTAATTTATCATTATAGTTTGAAAATCACTCGGTCTAATAACTTTAGTAAAAATTCTATATTTTAGCTCGTTGTCTTTTGAAATCTTAAAAACCAACATATGAACCAACAAATAATAATATTCAATAAAACCTTGGCTCAAAAGTACTTAAAATGTAGGAAATATTTATATAAAAGTATATATAATTTAGACCATATCAATGGCTTTGGTTTCGGTTTGGGTTTCACCCAATAACTGAACCGAACCGAACCGAGCCTTCTCACCCCTATTTATTACACACTCGTCCGGATATGGCGTACTCCGTGGGTATTGTTAGTCGATACATGAAAAGTCCACGAGAATCTCATGGTATGGCAATACGACACCTATTGAGATATTTGAAGAAAACGACGAGTTACGGGATTAAGTATGGAAAGAACGGGTCTAAACAACTTGTCGGTTATAGTGATAGTAGTCACAGCATAGATGAGGATGATGGTAGAAGTACCACTGGCCACGTGTTTTATTACGGGTAATCTCAAATTACATGGTGCTCACAAAAGCAAGCGACAGTTGCACTCTCATCATGTGAAGCCGAGTACATGGCGGCGTCAGCAGCCGCATGTCAAGCTGTATGGCTCCGAGAGTTGTTGAGCGAGTTGACTGAAGAAGCATTGCAGAAAGTTGTGTTGAAAGTTGATAACATGTCCGCAATAGCCCTTGTGAAAAATCTGGTTTTTCACAATCGAACAAAGCACATAAAATCTCGTTTTCATTTCATCCGAGATTGCTACAACGACGGCGAGGTTGATGTTAAACACATTAGCGGGAAAGAGCAATGAGTCGATATCCTCACTAAAGCACTCGCAAGAATCAAGTTCGCGGAGATGCGCGAGTTACTTGGAGTTGAAGACCTTTCTAATCCGAATAAGAAATTAGGGGGGTGAATGTTGGATTAATTTCTATTCCGGGTCACAAGTTGGTGAACCGGGCCTAAGAGATTTTAACAAGCCGGTTAAAGTCTAAGGGGTATTATGAAACATTCTTCCATTTGCTTGGTGGTCAAGTTCACCTTGTTGACCAAGTTGACCTTGTTGCCCAAGTTCACCTTAGTGGGCAAGTTGAGTGGTGGACACATATTATGCTTGGTGACCAAGTTGGGTTACTAGTATAAATGCATGTACAAAGTTAATGTTAGAGACAACATCACAACACAACAACAAACACAACAATCACCACCATCACTATCAAAGATATTGTAATCAGTTTTTTAAGCTATATTTTCTGGTTATAATATAAGTCGGTTATTTCTAAGTTGTTCGTTAATTATCGTTTATCATTCTTGACTCGTATGGCTCAAGAACACATGATTTTATTCGTAGGTATGCGAATATAAAAAACTTCGATTGACTAGCTTAAAGCTTATAATCTTTAATTCAACATAAAAAATTCTTTAAACAATATACTTAATTGCCCTGTTATCTGTGACATCGGCTGTTGTGATCAGTTTATGTTTTCGGTTTCTTTTTTAGCTTTGTTTATTTTAGTACATGAGAGATTTGAGTATTTGACTATAAACAATTAAACATGCATAAACTTTTATTAAAATCACGAGAAGCACGTGTTAATTTATTGTCATCATAAAAATATGTATAGTATTCTAGATAATGAATTCATTTTAATTCACTTTTAGAAAACGTGAAAGAATAAACAATAAAAAAAACGCGTAAGAATACATACAATACATGAACGATTGATGTGATAAAATGTTTGTTTTGAAATCACCTCGTATTTCTATTACATAGGGAATCGTCAAAAAGTCAACGCTGTCAAGTTGTAAATTATATTTATTTCTGTTATTTACCTGTATTTTACGCCTATAGTGGATAAAATACTTCTTAATCACAAGAGGGGTTTTTCTAAAATATTGAGTTTCCTTCTGAATTGGTGGTTTGGTAGTGGATATGATCGCGTGGTACCACTGGTGGCACGATGATACTCCAGTGATCCGTGAGTGATCCAAATTAGTCGTTCAAAAAAAAAAATACCCGATGTATTTATATGGACAACGTACCCAGGTCATGCGATTATTTTAAATTTTTAATAGTACTGTATTTTTTATAAAATAATACCCGAAAAAAAAAACACACCACTTAAGTTGTTTTATATGGACAACGTACCCAAGTCATGCGATTATTTTAAATTTTTAATAGTACTGTATTTTTTATAACAAAATACCCGAAAAAAAAACACACCAGTTAAGTTGTTTTACAAAACATTGTAGAAATAAATATGACGAGTATGGTAGTTTTTATTTTATTATGTGATGCTATCATAGAAATCAATTTCCATAATATGAAAACCAGAAACATGATTAAATACATTTTATTCTTAACATGAAAACAGTGAGAACCAATTTACTTTTGTTATTATGTTTATTTTATAGATGTTTGCTATTATTTTTTTGTTCATGTTTGCTAATTTTCGATTATGAGTCATTATAAGTGTTTGCTGATTTATATTTTGTTGTTATTATTAGATTTTTTTCTTTTGCTATTATAAGTATTTATTAGTATTTGCTGTTTTTATTTTGTTCTTGATTTTGATTCTTTTGTTGTAACTTTTAGTTTTTTTCTTTGTTATTATAAATCATTGTTTATATAAATTGGTATTGCGGTTGGTATTGTTTCTTACGTTCTCATTTTTTAATAAATTCGTATTATTTCCTATGTTCTCATGTTAAGATTAAAATGCACATGAATCTTCCACATGAAAACCAACCCAAGGAAAAATTTCTATATTTTTGTTTCCATTTTGTGCAGTAACTAATTTTCATCATTTACATGCTTCTAAGTATTGCATTGATTTGTTAGTTTTAAACCGAAATATGTTTTTATAGACTAGCAATCAGGGCCAGCATGTGCAACCTAAAGTCGATAAATTTGTTGTCTGGTGTAATGGAAAGAGTGCTTATAACTAATATTTTAGGTTCAATTCTTAGGAATGATATTCTCATAGATGGCCTTGCCATCAACGACTGAAATATGTATCGAGGAACTAAACAAAAAAGGTGGTTTACAAGAATGTGCATAGGGTGTAAAGTGTAAACGATTGTAAGCTACTTAAAATTGGTTTGTTAAAACTCAAATGGGTTGAGATTAAAATTGCTTGAGCATAGTTTGGATCTCATTCAATATATAGGCTTGAACTTTTGCATATGGAGCTTGATTACGCTCGTGAGACGTGAGTCTAAAAAAGCCTATTAACTATATATATATTAAATAAATATCTATACATATTAATGCTGTTAAAAAAGGGGTGTGTGTGTGCGCGCGCGCATAATATATATGGGAAGGTTCATGTACATTTTAATCTTAACATGAGAACGTAGGAAATTATACCAATTTATAAAAAAAAATGAGAACTTAAGAAACAATACCAACTACAATATCAATCTACATAAACAATGATTTATAATAACAAAGAAAAAAATCTAAAATTACAACAAAAAAATCAAAAGCAAGAACAAAATAATAATAACATATACCAGCAAATACTTATAACAGCAAAAGAAAAAAAATTAATGATAACAACAAAATATAAATTAGCAAATACTTATAGCGTCTCATAATCGAAAATTAGCAAATACGAACAGAAAATAATAGTAAATACCTATAAAAAAAACCTAATAATAACAGCAAACTCTAATAATAACAGCAAACTGGTTCTCACTGTTTTTATATTAAGAATAAAATGTATTTGATCATGTTTCTCCCTCCCTCACTTTCTCTCTCTCTCTCTCTCTCTCTCTCTCTCTATATATATATATATATATATATATATATATATATATATATATATATATATATATATATATACAGTAAATACCTATAAAAAAAACCTAATAATAACAGCAAACTGGTTCTCACTGTTTTTATATTAAGAATAAAATGTATTTGATCATGTTTCTCCCTCCCTCCCTCTCTCTCTCTCTCTCTCTATATATATATATATATATATCTATGATAAGTAGCATAGTTTTGTTATATATGTATAAATTTGTAGTTATATACGCATAAATAGTTTTTGTTTTGTATTGAGTAAAGTGTTAAAATCGTCCTCGATGTTTGATCAAATATGCGATTTTTGTCCAAATAGTTTATTTTTACAACTGGACCATCGAGGTTTGTCATTTCTTGTCGATTACGTCTGGGTCGCTAACTCCGTTATATTTTATTGTTAACTAGAAGGACACTTATGTAATTTTACCAATTTATTTATTTATTTTAACTCAAAACACTATTTGAACCCTTTCTTCCCACCCAACCCTCACCCTTCATGTTCATCATCTAACCCTCGCACTCAATAGGCTGTATGCTATGGTATCGGAGCCATTCCAAAGTGCCACGTCAGCGCCATGTGGGCACCGGGGGCTTCGAAGCCCTTCTCCATAGCGCCCCGCTATGGTTAAAGCCCCCTGGTCGTCTGATGGCCGCCCCCCCCGGCGGTGTTCTCCCCTCGTCGGCGCCCTTTTCCCCCTCCAAGGCGCCCCATAGCGGGCAGCCTTATGGGGTATTTTATAAAGTTTTTTTTGAACAGCTTGTATTTTATAAAGTTAATAATTATGTTGGTTACTGTTAATGTGTGTGGTAAGGTAACAAAGGTTGATTAAGTTGGTCAAACACGTCATGGCTGGAAGTATTGTGGCCTTTCTTCAATCATTTGTATTATTTCTATTTGTTGGCGCGTACTATCACATCGAAGTTTACGTACAACTTCTTCATGGCCATCGAAATATTCCATTCCTATTAAATAAACTCGTTTCTTTTTGTATTCCCCTTTATTTTATAACTAGCTTTAGAGCCCGTGTAATACAAGAGTTAATCAAAATAATAAAGTTATAAATAAAGTAATTAAGTACATATTGTATATCGAAAAATTATTACATCTATGATTATATCTATACTATGTATACATAAATTGATTTTATTCATAAAATGATTTTTTTTAAATGAACTTAATATAATAATAATAACGCAGGTGCAAAAATATACATGAGAACGGTTCATCTATTGGAAATTTTATTCTCACTATCATATATATATATATATATATATACATATATATAAAAGACTTTTCATATAATAATGGTTCTGAGCTAAATTATGAAAATAATTTTTAAAATTTTGAGATTGCTTTTTGACTTTGCCATAATGATAACACATAATAATAACGCGTTAACCTGTTCAATTTTGTTGATGTTTTGCTTCACTTGAGCATAATTTTGTATGACATGTTTCACACACTATATTTTAATCGCCATTAAAGAAAAAGTCAATGCTGACACAAATGTTTCAAATTTAATAAAAGTTAGAAGCTATGATAGGATTGGAGGTAGCATATCGAAAGTGTTCGCCGTATTTTCTTAAATTTTAATAGTTGTGAGAAAAATAGTCAATTAGCCACATCCCGAATCTTTTCATTATTTTCAAAAATGTCATTGAAAATAACTTTGAAACCTAAATCACGTTTAAAATTCTAACTTTCATTTTTTTTACATTTTCTAGTCAAAACTTTGAACCCGTAACAAATTTAATGATAATCTACTTACATTCTCAAACTTTTAAAAATACTCATATTACCCCTTTTTGACCCGTAATAAATTTTGAGCTAAATGTAATTAACTTGTACCACACAATCTATTTACCAACTTTTGACCCGTAACAATTTAATTTAAGTCACACAAAAAACCTGAAACAATCAATGATAAAAAACAGCCGAGAAATTGACTATGATAAACTTTAATATATATGAAAGTGAATGTTATATATTATTATATTTTAACATATATATAGTTTTGTAAATTAATTGAAAAAAATAAATGGATAGATTTAAAATATATATTTATAATTTATAAGAATATTTATTTTTATAAAAATGTATAGTATATATAATAAAATAGAGTTTAAAGGAAAATAAATAATTTAATCATGTTATAGATATAATATAAATGAAGTGTAAAAAGAAAGTGAATAATTATTGATATATGACATAATTATTAGTTTAAAGGGAAAAAATTTTGAGGTTTAATTACAAACTGACACGGTCCACAGTTATTTTACTTTATTAGAATAGTTAGATTAGATTAGATTAGATTAAATATTATATCACTTTATTATTTAGCAATAATAATGTTTACGATATTTATTATTTATTCATATCACTCGTATTATCACTTTATTTTCCATTCCTATTTGTTTTTTTTTTCTATTCTCTTTATCCCTTATATTATTTAGCAATAATAATGTTTACGATATTTATATTGTTCTAACTTCTAAATATATCTTTTACGTGTTCTCTTTTGATCATTTGCACATAAAATATTACCCAAATCTAAAGCAGTTAGTCCAAGGTTAAAACTAATCATTTATAAATGTAATTATCATATTAAGTGGTAATGGGTCGTAAAAGAGAGGGTAAAATGGAATGTTTAACGAAATGGATAAATATTAAAAAAAAGTTCTATGTGAACACAAGGCTATTTGTTAATATGGGACTGTGCTCGGTTGTCTTATGGTTACCACACACCTTGTTTTCTAAATCCCTTTACAAAGATAGATAAAAGTACGTAAGAGACATTTTGAGAATCTTTTAACACGTTTAACTCATTTCACGGGTTCAATCTTCAACGGCGCTTTTAAGTTTTACCAATTTGATATTTTGATATGAATATAGATTGAATTGTCATTTTTATACCAATATATAAAAGTGTTGTAAAGAACAGTTACTGTGCATAATATGCTATATTAATTGACTTGAGAGTTTGCGCAACGAGATATAGATGATGACAATCACATAGGTGTTACTCTTTAACATGATCGGGTAATTTTTAATACTACCGGTAATATAGATTTAAGTACCGTATACCATCCCAACCTAGTAACTTTAACATATCTTTTTATAAATATCTTTTAGGAATAACATATATCTTCACAAATATTTTTTTTTAGAATAACATAGATCTTTATAAATATCTTTTTAGAAGGTAGCTTGATCATTAAAAAATCAAAACCCCACAAAACTATGGAAGCATGACAATAGGGTCACAACGAAGTTGACTTCATGTAACCAAATTTGTATAAACGACCAAAAATGCCTCTACTAATAAAATATGTTGTAATAAGGTACAATAGATATTTGGTGGTCCATATTTTGGAACCTACATGAAGATATATGCTTAGGGGTTGGGGATGAGGTGTTGTCGAAGTGTGCTCGAGCAGGGAGTGTTATTTTTTAACGGTTGTTTGTAATATGAGGCTAATCCACTTAATAGAGACATACGTTTTTTAAATATGGAGTCACATAGTCAAACCTAAATAAATGGGGTTAATCCATTTAATAGAGACATGTGTTTTTTAAATATGGAGTCATATAGTCAAACCTAAATAAATGCGTGTATATTTAATGGTGTGAAGTACGAGTAAAAAGTTTGCCGTTTTAAAAAAAAAGAGTTTTTAACTGTTATGAAGTTTTTTTAATTTTATTGATCTCGCTTATTAAATACAGTTGGCTTTTTTTAACGGTTATACAATTAGTACATGTGATTTGTCTAATTACGCAACTTTAGTACCGTTTTTGAATTTATTGCAAATTGTTACCCCGCTTTTCTAAAACTTGTAATTTTAGCCCTTTTTTCTAACCCCGTCTATTTTGTCTGTTAAATCAGGGGCAAATTAGTAATTTTGATTATTTTATTTATTTTCTCTTTAGAGCTAAGTGCCATATTCATACATGTGGTTTGTTCAATTACGCAACTTTAGTAACTTTATTTATTTATTTATTGCAACTGAATACTTTGATTAATTTTTGATAGATAGGTAAGCCAACAGAGAAATTACATATTACAATTAAAAGATAATCTCTAATCCTAAATGAACAGATCTCCCCCACCCCCCACCCCATGCGTGCTCGTGCTCATTGATTCTTCAGTGTATTACGATATGGTGTTTTGCCCATGTGATTCGTCAACCGTCGTTCATCTACAAGTTCAATTGATGTTATACTAAGAGGTGTGAAATTGTGTGATTGTAATCGATGTGTTAAAGTGCAATTGTTATCATACCCGAACTTTTGAAAAAAAAAATCAATGCACGTAAAGAAAACGCAAAAAATGGTTAAGATGAACTAGTATCTTGAGCTACTAGAAGTAAATTGGCAATCAAGAACAAAATGCTAATAAATATGTTATACATTTCATGGTTGTTTCATCTTCTATCATGTATTTTAGTTACCTTTTAATTGTAAATTGTAATATGTAACATGCAACGTCTCTTTTTAGTTTACCTATCTATCCAAAACTATTCAAAGTATAGAGCAGCAATAAATTCAAAAACTGGTACTAAAGTTGTATAATTGAACAAACCACAGCTATCAAAATGTCAGTTAGCTCAAAAGAGAAAATTAATAAAATAATCAAAATTACTAATTTTCCCCTGAATAAGCGGACATAATAGACGGGGTTAGAAAAAATTACTAAAATTGTAAGTTTTAAAAAAAGTGAGGTGGCCATTTTTAATAAATTCAAAAACGGTACTAAAGTTGCGTAATTGGACAAATCACATGTACTAAAATGGCACTTAACTCCATTGTGTTATCTTGTCGTCTGAAATCAAGTACGTTTGAAAAGTTTCACTTCTGTTTATTCGTATGAGTCCCTTATTGTAACATCTCGGATTTTTCGTATTTGTTTAAACCAATTCGGGAACGTAATTCGGATCTTTCAAACTATTTAAAACTTTTATTTATTGGTATTTAACTTGGATTAACTTATTTTATAATTTCATAACTTTCAATTATGTTAAATAGCCCTTAGAAACCTTTAAAATCGCTTAAAATGGCTAAAAATCGCATTTTCGGGAACTACGGGGACTAGTTTTGCCAATTCTTTCCTATTTTCGAATAAATTAACGAAAATTAAACTCCAATAAATGTTATAGCTGGTCCAATTTCGTTTTCTTGGTGTCCAAGCCAAATTTTGTTAGTTATTGTACTAGATTTTCTCATTAAATAACTTATTTTGTTTCCTAATCGAGCGAATTACTTCATAAACAAGTTATAACCTATTATATTTCATCAAAACACATATATCAACCCTAATAACTACTGATTTCCAGCCATCAAACCTATATCCCACGAAATTTCCATTCCATATATCAATTTCATAAAGTTTGTTCTAGTTCTTTCATCTACGGTTTGACTTTCAAGCTTCAAGACCCTTTAACTTTGATTATCTCTTGTTCCATTCATCGTTAGGGTAAGTTGTCTTCTTCAATATTGTAGATTTTTATCTATAGAACAAAAGCCCACAATCAATTTTTCCGATTGAGGGAGTCTCGGTGGTCAATTGGACTCAAACCCGTTTAAGGGCATAATAGTCAACAACTTTGACCAATCAGTTTCTCATGATTCTGGTCAGAACCAACATTCGGTCCAGAATACTTTTATTTTCATAACGAAATTTTAAGACTACTTACCAAAACCCGACTTCCGAATCGCTGTTCGGATTCTGGTCAGTACCAGCTCGCTTAAACGTTTAATTCAACATAACTAGAGTTTTACTCACCCGTTTGGATTGATTCCAGCGACATTAAGTTCGTTTTTATTTATAGTTTCTTATCACAAAGTTTCAGGTTGTGATCATTAATCTCGTTTGACGCGTATTGGACGACTCGCTTATTCGTTGACTGGTTTATTCTTAATTATACTCGCTTGCCTTTAAACTAAGGTGAGTTTTATCATTCCCCTATTTTACTCGATTTCCATAAACTTTTTGGGGACATATGCGTATATAATACTATATATACATATCTATATATACATACATATCAAAAATAGCAAGCGTGTAATTGCGTGTGATTAATCAAATCTACTTGTTATGCGCTTATGTGTTATTGTATTCATTCGTTTGATATATCCCCTTGGAGAGGGTTCTCATTCTATTGACCACTACCCGATTCGCTTGGCAACGGTCTTATTCTTATATGCTTATGGTTGATTTACCGGCACCCGATTCGCTTGGCAATGGTTTAATTGACAACTTACATGCTTATGGTTTGATTTCATTGCCGCATTTATTACGTTTTGCTTATTTATCATATTAACATTATTTTGGTGTCAAAACTTGGTGGTAAACTCACTCAATATATTTGTTGACAAAAACTCCATTTTCTACGCATATGCGGGTTGCCTGAAGATTGAAGTTGGAAACTTAGACAATACCTTAGGATATAATCTAGATAATGGTTATATGAACTCATATTTGGGTATTTGAATTGCGTTGTATATTTGGATAATGTGTGTAATATTTGTAAATAATTAATTAGATATTGTCATTTATATTTATGATAGTATCTTCGAGCTGTGAGCAATCGGATCACGCCCCGACATTTCCGCCTTAGGTTGGGCTGTGACTCTTATTATATATATATATATATATATATATATATATATATATATATATATATATATATATATATATATATATATATTACACTTTGAGGTTTTCATTTGTTCGTTTAGGCTTTCTTTTATTTGTTTGAAAAGCGTTCTTTTAGTGTTCACTGAATGAGGCTAGTAGCTGCTGTTGGGCTTTTGTATTTCACTAAACAGGGCAGTCAAGGACACGTGGGATGATTAAGGAGGTGATTCCCTCATTTTAGTATTCATTTACTTGTGGAGTCTCTATTTGTTCAATGGAGCTTTCATTTGTTCGTTTGAAAACTATTGCTTCAATTTTCACTGAATGAGGCTAGCAGGGACTGTTAGGCTTTTGTTTTTCACTGAACGGGACATTCAGGGACTCATGGGATGATTAAGAATGTGATTCCCTCATTCTAGTCTTATTTTACTCGTTGCGGTCTCCATTTGTTCTTTTGGGTTTTCATTGGTTCGTTTAAAAACTGTCGCTTCTGTTTTCATTGAACGAGGCTAGCAGCGACTGTCGGGATTTTGGTTTTCACTGAATGAGGCATTCTGGGACTCTATGAGATGATTACGGATGTGATTCCCTCATTCTAGTCTTTTTATACCGGTTGTGGTCTCCATTTGTTTGTTTGGGATTTCATTTGTTCGTTTGAAAACCTTTGCTTCTGTTTTCACTGAACGAGGCTAGCAACGACTGTTGGGCTTTTGTACTAACTTAACAGAGTCATTAGAGACTCTAGGGGTAGTTAAGGATGTGATTCCCTCATTCTTGTTATTTTTACTCGTTGTGGTCTCCATTAGTTCGTTTGGGATTTCATTCGTTCGTTTGAAAACCGTCGCTTCTGTTTTCACTGAATGAGGCTAGCAACGACTTCTGGGCTTTTGTATTATCTGAATGGGTCATTAGATACTCGAGGGGTGGTTAAGGATGTGATTCCCTCGTTATAGTGTTCTTTTACTCGTAGCGGCTTCCATTTGTTCGTTTGGGCTTTCATTTGTTCGTTTGAAAACTATTGCTTATGTTTTCACTGAACGAGGCTAGCAGGGACTGTTAGGCTTTTGTTTTTCACTGAACGGGACATTCAGGGACTCATGGGATGATTAAGGAGGTGATTCTCGCATACTAGTCTTATTTTACTCGTTGCATTCTCCATTTATTCTTTGGGGCTTTCATTGGTTTGTATGAAAGCTATCGCTTCTGTTTTCACTGAAGGAGGCTAGCAGCGATTGTTGGGATTTTGGTTTTCACTAAACGAGGCATTCAGGGACTCATGAGATGATTCATGATTACGGATGTGATCCCCCCATTCTAGTCTTTTTTACCGGTTGTGGTCTCCATTTGTTCGTTTGGGATTTCATTTGTTCGTTTGAATACCGCCGCTTCTGTTTTCATTGAATGAGGCTAGCGGCGACTGTCGGGATTTTGTATTAACTGAACGGGGTGATTAGAGATTCATGGGATGATTAAAGGATGTGATTCCGCCATTCTTGTCTTTTTTTACTCGTTGTGGTCTCCATTTGTTCGGTTGGGGTTTTATTTGTTCGTTTGAAAACCGTCGCTTCTGTTTTCACTAAACAAGACTAGCAACGACTGTCGGGCCTTCATATTAACTGAACAAAGTCATTAGAGACTCGTGGGGTGGTTAAGGATGTGGTTCCCTTATTCTAGTCTTATTTTAGTCGTTGCGGTCTCTATTTGTTCTTTTGGGTTTTCACTGGTTCGCTTGAAAACTGTCGCTTCTGTTCTCACTAAACGAGGCTAACAACGACTTTCGAACATTTGATTTTTACTTAACAAGGCATTCAGGGACTCGTGGGATTATTAAGGAGGTGAGTCCTTTATTATAGACTTCTTTTACTCTTTGTGATTTCTATTAGTTCGTTTGGGGTTCCTTTTTTTTTCACTGAACGAAGCTATCATTAACCAATGCGCCAATCATTTAAACCGACACAGGTGTCCACAACCACAGCTTGTATGAACGACCGTGAAGATGGAACTAAAGAAGCAAGACATTAGTGATAACAAAAACAAGATACCTATCAACGCATTGTCTGATCTTATGAACCAGTTTGAGCCAAGAACTATAAAGAACCGCATAAAAAGCTATGTTTTTGTTAGGCATTCCTCGGGCCATACCTCGTCATCGCTACGAGGTTGGGTGGTGGGGGGGGGGGGTTCATGTGAGTTAGCGACGTGCGAGGTACTTTCTTGTGTTGGGTTTGTAGGCCTTGTTTGATTCTGGTTTATTATTTGAAATCTAACGAAGAGAGTGATGGATGCGGGGTTGTTGTAGAGGAGGCAGAAGCCCCTCATTATGAGAGACAGTAAAATTTGTCGAACTCGATTTTCTTGTAAAATTACATCGAAATGTGGGTAAAATAATATATCATAACGACAGTTTTTATTCATAGAGTTAAGTGTCATATTAGTATTTGCGGTTTGTCCAATTACGCAGCTTTAATACCGTCTTTGAATTTATTGTAAATGGTTACCTCACTTTTTTAAAACTTGCAATTTTAGTACTTTTTTCAAATCACGTCTATTTTGTCCGCTAAGTCAGGGGCAAATTAGTAATTTTGATTATTTTATTAATTTTCTCTTTTGAGCTAATTGACATTTTCATATATATGGTTTGTTCAATTATGCAATTTTAGTACCATTATTTGAATTTATTGCAATTTGCAACTGGATACTTTGATTAGTTTTAGATTAGACAAACCAAGAGAGACATTACATATTATATATTGCGATTAAAAGGTAACTAAAGTACATGATCGAAGATGAAAACAACCATGAAATGTATAACATATTTATTAGCCTTTTGTTTTTTATTGCTAATTTACTTCTAGTAGCTCAAGATCTGAGTTCATCTTAGCATTTTTCTTGAATTTTCTTTATGTGCATTGATTTGTTTTTTCAAAAGTTTGGGTATGATAATAGTTGCGTTTTAATACATCGATTACAATCACACAACTTCGCACCTCTTAGTATAACATCAGTTGAACTTGTAGATGAACAACGGTTGACGAATCACATGGGCAAAACATCGTATCGTAATTCATTGAACTTGCAGATGAACAATGGTTATGATTTGACGGATCAATGAGCACGCGGGGGGGGGGGGGGGGGGATCTATTCATTTAGGGTTAGAGATGATATTTTAATTGTAATATGTAATGTCTCTCTTGGTTGCCTATCTATTATCAAAAACTAATCAGAGTATTCAGTTGCAATAAATTCAAAAATGGTACTAAAGTTGCGTAATTGAACAAACCACATATATGAAACCGGCACTTTGCTCAAAAGAGAAAATAAATAAAATAATTGAAATTACTAATTTCCCCTAATTTAACGAACAAAATAGACGGGGTTAGAAAAAATACTAACATTTCAAGTTTTAGAAAAGTGAGGTAGCCATTTGCAATAAATTCAAAAGCGGTACTAAAGTTGCGTAATTGGATAAACCACGGGTATTAAAATTACAGTTAACTCTTAAATACAATTTTAAAGTTTATTACTATTATATACATAGGTTACCATAGAGTGAGATTTAAAACTGGTCGTCCGATAAAAATCCAAGATTGATTCTCAGTGTCACACCCCGACCAAAGGCGGCGGAACATGTCGAGGTGTAGCGATTGTCCATAAGCACATGACACTAATTAAAGTGGCAGTATTTAATAAACTCATTTCATTTCACAACATCGAAAATGTCACATAACAATTATCCATAAAATAACCATAAACAAGATATCACAAAATATGGCAAATTGATATTGTTCATTTTTACTTTTATCCTAAGGTCTTTGATGTCGTTTTCTTCACAATCATAAATCAACCAAGATGCAAACCTGCAACATTTCATAAAATAAAATTTTTCAACACAAAGGTCGGTGAGCAATTCATAAGTTTAATCATATTAGTCTATAATAAAGATAGCCACAAAACTTGCATACGAAACGATAAATAAAAGTGGTAATTTGGATAAATAGATATCGCTAAACACATTAGCGACACCTAGCTATAAGGGGATGCCAAATAGTCTAGGATTTTATAGTTATCGTTAATTGCATTACGTTAACGACACCTTGCTATAAGGGGATGCCAAATAGTCTAGGATTTTATAGTTCCACCAACCAAAAGCGATAAACACATAGGCATATAAGCATAGAACACCAAATCGAGCAATTATTTAGGTAAAGTATACAACTACGTTTGTGGTTTAAGATTCAAATATAAAGCATTTTGTTGAATAAGTATGAAATGTCACCCCCAAAATAAAAGATGGAAAATGGGGTATGAAGTACTCACCTTCAAGTAGTAAACTTGAAAAATGATAATTTGGAGATTTGTCGGAACGACGAGTTTAACGCACAATGCCTAAAAAGAAAAGAAGTCTTGAATTTAGAAAGGTTGTCTTGAAGGTCTTTAAACAAAATAAATGTTAAGAAATGTAAATAACTAAAGTTCAAGGTTTAAAATGTGACTATTTAAGAATTTATAATAATAACCCTTTAAAAATGTAAGTTTGCTCGAAACCGGGTTGAAGTATCTAACCTTAATATTTACTCAACCTATGTTAAGTAATAAGGTGGGTAAAATGCAAGAATGCAAATCCCTTTGGAATAAAGATACTAAAACGGGTTTTTTTTATCGAGTGTTCCGGTTGTCGGTTCGGGTCTTGATAATTGGTCAAACCCAAAGTCAACTTTCCAAAATATCGAATGTTATGAGATAACTCAATAAAATTTAATAAGACTTAACCAAGTATGTAGTTCCATTGTTTTAGAACTAACAACGCACGTTAAGCGAGTGTTCGGTTTTGTCGGTCCAAACTTTGTTATGAGATCAAGTTGGATCCAACATTTCCAAGTACTTAAGAAAATATTTAAAAATCAATTTGTAACTATTTTTAAAGAAATATACAAGTCTTGATGGCTAAAAAAAACACACTTGTGTGTCTTAAGCGAGCAAGAATCGGTTTGGTTCGGTTTCCATCTTACAACAAGTTCATAGATGGTTTCCACATATCCAAACACTAAATAACTTGTATAATAATGTACAAATAAAAAAATACCAAAAGTTAACTATAAAGTCTTTAAACAAAAGTTCAGTTTTCGGTTCGGATCGTGTTTCGGGTTTAGACCGAGGTAAGATTCTACAAACCCATAACCATAGAATTTGTAAAAATGATTTTAGAAACTTAGATCTAACAATAAGTATGTTTAAACAAACAAAACTAGTAACAAAGTTCGGTTTACGGTTTAGAGCTATTTACGGTTAAACCGAAGCATAGACTCATAAAAACCCATAACCATGGAACTTGTAAACATGACCAACAAACTAAAATAAGCAAGATTAATATGTATGAACAAGTTATATAGATGTATATATATCAAGGACACGAAGTCCTCCATGAAGCCTTGCCTTATGGGGTCCGAAACCTCACCGACCGGAATTGGAGAAGTAACTACCAAAGGTAAACAAGGGGTGTATATTATATATATGTTGCACAACCTTAAACAAGTATTAATAAGGCTACATAAACTAATTAAGATGAAAGACCAAAATCCTTCAAGAAAAGAAGATAACCTTGAATCTTTGATGTTTGAGAGAGAGTTTTTTTTTTTTTGGAGTTGTAGCAAGGAAAAATGAAGAGGAAAGATGGTGTATATATAGGGTAATGTTGGTGGTCAAATATGGGTGTGAGACACAAGAGTTTTCATGCAAAATGGATCAAGACAAAAATACAAAACAAAAAAAAAATAATAAATAATAAATAAATAAAAATAAAAATAGGATGTTTTCAAGACCCAACAAGTGTGAAACAATATTGTAACATAAATCCATCATTATGATTATAACATAAGCTTCGGTTTACAAATCGGGTCGGTTTACATAATAAACAAATACAAAAACGAATACAAACAAGACCTGAAATTGACGAATGTCACACTCAGCCCTCCGATAAAATAAAAAGAAATTTGATTTGAGCTGTCCGATAAGAACCAAGATATCTCAGCCCTCCGATAAGAAACAGTTATTTCTTTTTTCTACTGGGAGGTTGCCGGCGGTTTCCATCCTCCCACGTCGGCCTCTTTCATCGAATTTGTTAATAACATCATCGATTGCATCATGTATTCTCCACTCCCCGCCACCACCAATATTTTATCAAATCGATCGAACACATCAGACCTTGAGACAATGATGAATCTCTTTACCATGAAGCTTCTGGAGAACTCCTCCTGATTTTAGGGTTTGAAGAGGTTAAATTGACAATCATCGTCAGGTAATCTCTTTATTTCTGCTATCTATAATTCCCTTCCACTATTGCCTGACTGATTTGAACTTCAGTATGGTACTATTTTGATTGATTAATCGATATTGCTCATCGATCATACACAATCAATCTCCATTTTTCCAATTGAGTATCAATTTCCAGGTTAAAGTGTCATTTTATTATTATTATTATTATTATTATTATTATTATTATTATTATTATTATTATTATTATTATTATTATTATTATTATTGTGATTCTCACCTTCTATGATATTTTGTGATCATGATTTAAAGTTTTATTTGACTTTTCAAGGTTTGTAATATCAATTTCCAAGTAATAGTGTTTTATGATTGTGATTATCTCCTTCTTTGTTTTTTTCTGTTGTTGATTTGATGTTCTAATTCAACCGTAAGCTTTATACTTAGAAGTTGGTGCTGATAGATAACTTTGGTTTAGGTTATTGTTGCTTGCTTCTATTGTGTCGAAGAATTGAAGCAGTGTTTGTTAGTTGGGTGATTATAATGTGATACGTTTGCTTAAGGTGTTTCTTGATTAAGATTTGGTTTGGGTCATAAATGTGTTTGTAGGCTGATGTATTTCCATATCTATATAGATAGTGTTTTGTCTGTATGTGTATATGTATTATATATAGGTTACATAAGAGTGTAACCATCCTTTGATTTAATCTTGGCCCTCTAAATTCACCAAGGTTTAATCTTGGCCATATAAAGTCATAAAAATAAACGTGTTAACTTGGCGGTTAAGAGTAGTTCCTTACCTACGGTTTTTGTTTTGTTTTCTTCCTCAGTGAAGCGTCAATCGATTATCGGTTATTATTTTGGTGCTATTGATATTGAGAGAGCTCTCTGGTAGGACTGCATCTCTTTCGCTTCTGATGGTGGTTCTTGATAGAGCTCTCTGGATGTGGATGCTTAGGTCTTTTGATCAAATAGAAGACGACTTCACAGATAATTAAATCACAAGAAAAGGGGTGTGTTGTTCAATTTTATACATACTTATATTGCTACATACATAATGTTGGTAACTAATCTATTAGGATCTTCCCTTCGACCTAATCGGAGAGATTGATAAATTTCAAAAATTTGGTGCATCATATGCTGATTTTTTTTTATGTGGATTGACATTTTCATGTATTGGAATCTTCATAATGATTTTTGTTAAATTCCTTTAAAACCTTTTATCACCCTTTAAACCCACTGTCTAATTTTTTTCTAGCTTGCCATGGTATAGAGAGCAAGGGTGAATTCACATATGAAACTAGATGAGGATGGCATAAAAGTAGATGGTGATGTAAGAGCCAAAGCTTGGGAGCTCTTGCTTAACCCGCATGTTGCCCAAACATATAGTGTAGGTTAGAATAAATGGTAAATCATTCCACCGTATTATATTTAAGTTATTACGATGTATATATGCATTCAGATTGTATATTTTGATTTCATCTAATTGTGAATTCGGTTTACTCATGACCAAAAGGCGAATCAACCATCGGTGGTAGGGGATACAGTCGAATACATAAACGAGCTCAAAGAAAACTGATGCCTATCTGTTTCATAGAGATGATTCAGTAATGCATTGACAACATGGAATACAAAGTGCCATTTTGCACTGCATGAAATTGCAAGTCTGGCAAAACGGGCGAGTCGGGTCGGGTGACGCGTCAAAACAGGTTCATCTCAGACTTGGTTTGGTCAAATGGGTTCGTGTGAAAATGAGTTCATGTTAAAACGGGCCACTTTTTAAAAAAATCAATTTAGTTCACGTCAAGACGTTCCATTAAAAAAAATTAGGTTCAAGTTAAAGCAGGCAGGTTGGATTGGATGTCGGGCCAATACGGGTTCGAGTGAAATGAGTTCGTATGAAACGGGCCACTTTAAAAAGATTAAATCAGTTCGGGTCAAGACGGGCCACCTAAATAAACCAACTTGGTTCGGGCCAAAATTGGCTACCTAAATAATCAATTTGGTTTGGGTTAAATTGAGCCGCTTAAAAAGTCATTTGGTTTGGATCAAAACGGGCCACTTAAAAAACACAATTTGTTTTGGATCAAAGCAAGCCGCTTTGATTTGAAATCGTTACAGGGATTTGAAAAAAAAAAACAATAATGGTAACTTTGTAACATGATGATGAAGTGCATAATTTGTAGAAATGACATAATTTGCAGGTTTATTGTGGCAAATAAATAATGGTAACTTTGTAGCACGATGATAAATCATCAGATGGCTAAGCAGTGTGCACTTATCTATACTACTGTATATGAAGAATGCGTGTCTCCATTTTATCATTGCCGTGCACAACTATGGTCAACAATCTTTTTTGATCCATTGATTTAGACACCCAGTTTTCATGTTTTCTAAAGCAATGTAATCATATATGGTTTTCCAACTTATTTGCTGATTATTGTGACTTGAAATCAGTTTTTAATGTTGCAATGAATATTTTTATAGGTAAATACTATAATGACTAATTAGTCTTCTTTATGTCGCAGCTGCAAATGGAATACCTTCTATCCCGTTAATGCAAGTGAGTTATTGTGTGATAAATATTTGCATTAGTATTCTTTTTTCTTATCGAAAATTTTATGCGATGGTTTTGTCATCTGGATAGCTTATTCTTATTTTATGCAATGGTTTTGTCATATGGATCGCTTCTTCTTAATTTCTTCCTGAGGCACTCAAGTTGCAGCCTTTATATCGTATGTTTTTTTTTTCTTTCAATAAAGAGCTTTTGAATGCACAGTTATGATTTCACCTCGCAAGAAA
Organism: Bidens hawaiensis; assembly: GCF_021521415.1. Classification (NCBI taxonomy): domain Eukaryota; kingdom Viridiplantae; phylum Streptophyta; class Magnoliopsida; order Asterales; family Asteraceae; genus Bidens; species Bidens hawaiensis. The sequence goes on from NW_027500505.1 coordinate 50,587, forward strand.
AGACAACAGAAAGAGGGGTAATATGGTAATTTTAGAAGCTTTCATGCCATCATGTTACCATTTTTAGTTAACGGGTCAGAATGAGCTAACTTAATAAACGGGTCAAACTCATCATTTGTAGTAAACGTGTCACACTCATCATTTTTAGTAAATAAGTCAAAAATATCATTTTTTGTAAATGGTTCAAAATTATAATTTGAGTAAAAGGGCCAAAAAATCATTAATTTTAACTATTTTTGTCAAAATTTGTTTTAGGAGATGGGTCGACTTTTTCTTTGAATTTTGACTTTTGGTTAGTCAGGTGGCTTAAATTACAATGGTTTTTAACTTGATCTTTTTGTAAAACGTGTAACTATTTTGTTGTAACACATAAATATATAAACATGATATATGAAGTAATAACTTCTATTTAATTGCTATTCTTGTGAGCCAGTACCTCCCAGAACGTATTGGACCGTATATGTTATTAATTTAATTGAGTTGTCACATTCTTGTGTTGATATTTCCATCCACCGAACGGGTAAACCACTAGTTTAATGATGTTTTTAAATCTTTGATTGTTTAAAAATATAATTATCTTATGCTAGACTGCTAGACATTAAAAAACGGTATTAACTGATTTTAGTTGTTCAAAAAGGAAACATTTCAACTTTAATGAAAAACAATAACAAAATCTGATTAGTAAAATGCATACTATCAATTTGGTTAATGAAATTCGTAATTTTTAATTTGATCAATGAAATTCATAACTTTTATTTTAAAAGCTTAAAGCAATCACAATAACATAACTATCATATATTTACTTTTAATTTGCACTCAGTCGTGTTTGTAACTGTTCTTATTTTGCTCATAATCATCATTATGAGCAAAATCAAATAACATAACTATCATATGTTTACTTTTAATTTGCACTCAGTCACGTTTGTAACTGTTCTCATTTCGCTCATAATCATCGTTATGAGCAAAATCAAATGACAATTAAGCTTTGAGTAGGACGATTGATGTAATTTTATATTTTAAGCTCTTAATCTTTTTTATCATGTGTATCTTTGGCTTCTAGCTATTTTTTCTATAATAATATTTGCCTTTAGAAAAAGTAAGATAATTATAATTTGAAAAGCGAGTGTGAGCTCGGTTAAGACAGCATTGTCTGGCCAGAGTAGGACAACAAGGTTCTCCAAATTGAAAAGTGCGGTGGCATAACAAACATGAAAGTCGCCGTTCCATAATAATAATAATAATAATTAATATATGATTAATTAAAATTGTATTTTCTACAAAATGCAAATTTTATTTTATAAATTCTAACTTCTTGATTATAATTTTAACAAATAAATTTATTTATTTGGTTGGATAAAACAAGTAAACAATCATGACTTATTTGGGCTTGTTTTTACTAAATGGTTCGAGCTCATGTGGACGTGGGATTAGAGGGGCATACAGAAACGGTTAACCGGTTTTTAACCGGTTCGTACCCGAAAGTCTAACCGGTTTCTAACCGGTCCAATATTAACTGGTTACTAACTGATTCTAACCGCCGGTTATTAACCGGTTTATATTATTGATTTCAAACGGTTAACCGATTTTTTTATTATTACTTTATTAAAAACCGGTTTTAACCGATTATTCGTCGACCGGTTAACCGATTTTTTTTAATTATTTTATCAAAACCGGTTAGTAACTGACCCTATTAACTGGTCTAATTGATTATTTCCCGCAAAAAAAAAAAAACCCCGGTTAGAAACCGGTTATTGGCCAGAAACACCACATGACTCTTCAGATTGTGTAAGGCTACTTTGTTGTCAACCTTATCCAAGAATAAGTGATCCATCCAAACTTGTTCAAATTCCCAAAAATAGTGAAATGGATTCACGAGAGCCCATATCTACTTAGTGCTTGAACCAGTAAGCACTCAGCCACCCCATTACATAATTTATTTGGTAAAACCCAAATCTTTTGCTAAAAAGTGTAAGCCCAATCATATATGCTAGTTAATACTATTCAGTGGGACCCACAATTTTTCATGCTTGGGCGAAAATTTTTTATGTTCAAATGTCAATCACTCGATTATAGATTTTTCAGTACGGAACGACCAGTGGCGGACCTACACCTTAGTGCTTTAAGAGGGGGAGCAGCCGTCCACCTTAATTTTCTTTTTTTAATATTATTCATATATGGAAATCCCAATTGCTCCTCTTAAAAAGAATTTGTGATAGTTAAAAGATTTGATGATTATTTTAATACAGTTGGACCGATAAATGCATAGACCAAACGAGCTATAATCGTTTTGGCATAGTTGTAAATTCAACCAAAGCATGTATATAGAACTATGATGTACGATTATGATGTTAGAACGTACAAATTTGTGTCCACATGCAAACATAAACTAAACTCGTTATGACCATGTGTAATGGTCATGTGAATGAAAATAAATATGAGTGATTTCATTCCTCACCCCCATTGAGATTTTTAATGATTATGTAAATGTGTGCCATATTTAGGGCTGTTCACGACACGAGCCGAATCGAGCGAAGGCTTGCTTGTTGCTCGGCTCGTTTATAACCGAACCGGACCAAATGGCTGAAATTCGAACCGAGCGAAAAACAAGACGAGCCAAAATCGAATCGAGCATTTTTTGATCGAACATCGAGCGATTTCCAGCATTATTTATTTCTTTCTCATTTTAAAATTTTCAATAAGAAACAAGTTTGAAGGTTAGACCATCCCCATTGGTAAACTAGTTTGGGTTTGAAACCCTCTTTAAAAAAATTTATAAAATTCACCATAAATGACTGAACCACTTGCTCCCACAATCTAGGTTGCCATCTCCGCATGTCATTCATGCATTTATTCAAATTTTAATTTATTCTTCCTTTTCTTTACATACTAATTAATTTTAACACTAAATTTGTTTTTCCTTAATAACTTTTAATAAATAAGTTTTTAAAAAAATCTAAAAGCAGAGTATTGCTTAGTTTTTTTTTTGTGAACACACAGATATAAATTTTTTATTAAAAATATAAGATTGAAAAAAATATATTTTTATAATAAACTAAATATTAATCATTCTTGATATCCATTATCCGACACTTGCCAACAAAATAAGATTGCAACGAAGAAGCTCAAATGAAGATGATGAACAACCTTTTCAATACTCTACTCAACGAATTGGAAGCTTATCCAATTATATGACCAATAGGGAACAGCTTCGAAATAGAGAAGCTCATATCGTTTTAAAAAACGATTTGATTGAGCATGTTTGGTAAAAATTTGGCGATGACAGATAATTACGCAGCTTTTGTCATTTCTAAGTGTAATGTTATATTTAATGCTAGGATTGTAATTATGTTTTCTATTTTATTAAGTGTGTTTAGTGAATATAAATATTTTTTAAAATATTTTTAAATTAAATATATATTGGTTATTTTTAAATAAAGAAATTATTTTTATATTTATAAACATTTTTAATAAAAAAAACAACAAGTATTAATAAAAAACAATTACAAATTATATTTATTTAATAAAAAATATTGAAGTTTGGGTTGTTAAGAGCATCTCCACCGGTGTGTTTGTAGAGGTTTTTGTTGACATGGAATGGTGCAAACAAAGTTTACGGGTGAAGACAAAAGTTTGTGTAGGTTTTTGTTTGTGTTCTTAAACGTTTGAAAGATGGGTTTGTAGTGGCCCCACCACAACCACTACACACAAATCATATATATATATATACATATATATATATATATATATATTTATTATATTCTAATGTTATGTGAAAGATGAGGTGGATGTTTTTATTGGTTTATGGTTTGAGTAAAAAGTGGGGTTTTTTAAAGAAATGGTTAGAGTATGATATGGCGATGAGGTAAAGGTTTGAATTGGTTTACAGGTGTGATGCTCTAATAAGTGTGAAAGGTTTGGGTTTGGTTGGGTTGGGTTGGGTTGGGTAAGTGAAAGAGAGAGAAATTAATTTTATAATAAAGTTTGGGTTGGGGAGGTTTATGAATGGGAATGGTCTAAATAATATATTTTGTAAACAAAAGTAGTGTTTAGACAAACGTATAATAGGCTGTAAATATTTAGGAGAATGAAGTTTGAAGTAGGGGTGTGTTTTTTTAACCGTACCCGAATAACAAACCCGACCCGAATTGACCCGCGACCCGAATAACCCGACTCGAATTCACCCGAACCGATTAAACTCCTAACCCGAACCCAAGATAAAATATTCGGGTAGGCATTTGGGTTGAAATACCCAAATTCAGGTTGACCCCGATAACCAGAAGTATAATACATCGATGCATGTATCCCTAATTTTTATAGGATAGTTTAGCAGTGAAGTAGCACGGTGATCTTATGATCTTGTTCGGTTGTTCTCAAGACTCCAATTAATATTGGATCTATCACATCCCAATGTATTAATTACGATAAAGCATATTGAGAATGTTTCTTCAATTCAAAAACTTAAATAATATAGTATTTAAACTAATATCTATTGGGCATGTTTCTTCAATCTATACAAGTATTGATCCACGGGCTACAACATTCCTTCATCCCGTCTAATGCATGCTTTTACGATAAATTTCATGTTTTGCTAAATAATATATGTTATTATTGAATATGGCTGTATATAATGTTTTATAACAGCGTGGAATATAGTTTTCTAATTTATGATATTATTAAAGGTGGATAATTTTTTTAATTTGTTAAACCCGAAACCCCACCCAATTTTACCTGACCCATTCAACCTGAAACCGAACAAACCGAACTTATTTGGGTCGGTTCTTGGGTCCATTTGTTTTGAGCTCAAATCCGAACAACCCGACCCAAACAACCCGAAACCCGAATAAATAGCCCGAAGAACACCCCTAGTTTGAAGTGAGAAATACTGAACATGTAAACAAACTTTTAGTATTTGAATCAAACTAATAAAACTATGAAATTAACAGATTAGGAAAAATTTTAAAGGGTTTAAAAATTGTATACTTATATTTCATGTTTGTTGTCTATATATTTATATATTTGTTCATATATAATTATATATAAAATAAATTAAAAATATTCGGGGCCGAACCGAACCGAGCAGACCTTTACTCGTTGCTTGGCTCGTTTACAAACCCAACTAAGCAAAGTGGCTCGTTTATAATTGAGCAAAAAAACGAGCGAGCATTTTTCGAGCGAGCGACGGGCGAGTTCGAACGGCGAGCGATTTGGACGGTCTTAACCATATTTGTAATTATTATTAATTTATTGTATTTAGGCAGTTAGGTATTTTTATACATAACTTTCTTTTAAAAAATATCAAGTTTGGGTTGTTCTTTAGAAACACTCGTGTTAGGAATCGGGTTGTATTTCATGAATAATATCGGGGTTAGGTTGTGTCAAAACCACTTATGGGACCATGTGCCTCTATCAAATCGGGTATTTCTTCATGGATTTAGTTGGCATACTCTCATTGATTGGTAATTCTCCATGGATCTCAATGTGCCGCTTTTACCTTTAGTTGGAGTTGTAAGGGCATCTGGGGCGTCTCTCGGCTTCGGAAACGGGTTTGTCGTTTTGGCCGAGTACACCTGTGCCGGCTTCGGAAACGGGTTTGTCGGTTTGGCCGGGACACCTCTGCGGACCCCTTTCACCATGAATCCAAACATCGGGTACGGAAGACCAACCGTTGATTATGTGATGCCTTGTGAATTGGCTTCCATTTTTAAAATCAGGTAGTTTTTCAAATCCTATAATTTGAGTATTTTTTTTTAAAGAAAATAAGGTGATTGGTTGATTTTTTTTCAGGTAGTTCTAAATATCCGAGAACACCCTCACTACCCTAAGTTATAGTTGTCACTTGTCACTTGTCACTTGTCACTTGTCACTTGTCACTTACTCAACTATATATAAAAAATATACATATATCGTTTGGGAAAATTTTTGTTCTGATATTTTAATAGAACTCGCTCCTTGATAAATTTTAATGCATCATATACTTTAATAAAAGATCAGAAAAACTTCTACAAGTTCACCAAACAACAATTAAACAATTAAGTTACAATAGTATTTAATTCTTTATATTTGGATAAGGGCTTGAAAGTTCAAAGACCATTGCATATTTTCACTTGGTCTAACATTTCATTTTCACGACATTACATGAACTACATTAAACTTTACCTAAAATATATAAAAAAAAAACAAAAGTCCGTTTGCCATCTCGTACGTGTTACTTAAATCAATATGCTTCATATACGAAAAATGGTCATTTTATTTTGTACTTAATATTATCATATCACCATCGCCACATCATTTTTGTTGTCACATACAACATGCTTTATTTTTCACAAAGTAAATTGATTACGATTGTTTGTTTGAATTAATTTTGCTCTCCTTCAAGAAAAGTGACAGTAATTTATTTTTTTCTTTTTCTTAAATAATTCGTTCATTTTCATTTAAACGAGTAGTGTTTATATCAAAATAGATAAAACTGAAGTGCTTTAATAAAGTAAAATTGACGAGTAATGAGTTGAGTTGAGTTGAGCTCGAGCATGACTTGTTTCAAGATGTACATACGAAAATCAAACTCACCACTCTTCGCTTGTGAAGAAGTTCTTATTCGACTAGCACCGCCCACCACACCCCAACCCCAACCATGGGCACCACAAGTGGTGGCTATGTGTTCTGCATGTTAAGATTGTCCAAATCAGCTCTACAAACTAGAAGTCTAGAATTGAACTTTTTATATAACTAGACTTGGAATTTTATAAGCATGCTTATTTATTTAATTTATAAATATATATCGTAATTAAGGTGATTAATTAAGAAAGAAAAAGGTGTGCGATTTGACAAAAATAAAGGGAAAAATAAATAAAAAATGGCAGCGTCATGATGTTTACTTACAATAAAATAAATTAAACCAGCAACCACACACATGTTTGGAGGTCAAGGAAAAACACTATTGAAATGAATATTAAAGAAACACACTTTACGTAAGATACCGATATTTCTTTCGATAAAAATGCCTATTTGAAAGACGCGCATAGTCATACAAATGCGTGATTTTTTTGTTTATTTTCTTTTCTTTTGGTTTTGTTTGTTTTTGGCCTCAATATATCTAGAAAACACCAAAATCAGGCAGAATTCCGCAGAAATACCTACTAAGAAAAATACTACTTATGGCTGAATAAATCAAATCCCGATGTTATTTACAAGAAAGTTTAAAGATAGTGTCTTGATTCACTAAGGACATCTCAATATTTTTATAGATCGAAAGGTCTATAGGAGATTTTTTAATTAGTAATAAAAATGCTATACTACTCTATGGAGGATTTAGTCATCAATTCAGGGGTAACGTTCTATTTTTTATTACCGTAGTTGACACGATGTGAACGAAATAAAGACAAAAACACAATAATAAATAAATTTAAACACATGTGATACAGATTTCTCCTCTTCGGTTTTTGAAAGCTTGAAATTGAGCCGTTACATCCTCTTCTTTTACTTTATCCAACGTTTCTCTTTCGACCGCACAAATTAAAGCATTGTTCAAATACTCATCACCCATCTGATTGCGCAAATCTGTTTTGATAAACTTCATTTTAGAATAACATCTTTCGACGGTTGCGGTTGCAACCGGTAAAACCAACGCTAATTTCAATATTCGATAAACCAAAGGAAAAGTGGTGTGCTTTTTGGTTCCCACCATTACACGAGAAAGGTCACACATGCCACCCACTTTTACAAATGTATCTTCATTTAAAGTGTGATAAAAGGAAGCATCAGCTTGATGCTCGACCTAAACCAACAAGTAACGAGCTAATTTTTTGAAAAGGGTTAAAACATTGGGTTTAAATTGGTTTGGGTTTTAAATTTTAGTTGTGCTTTAATTGATTTAAACTTTTATATTAGTTAGACTTTAAACATACAAGGTCGACGTTATTTTTTTTTTCAAAAATAACGAAATACAAAACCAAAATAATATATATATTTTATGAAAAATTGAGTGGTAGCCTAACAATAAGACAGGTCCACCCCTGACACACTTTTCCTTACCTTTTTATGTAATGCTCATAAATCATAATACGCAGTGTCCATTTTCCACAATCCTTGTTGGCGTTCCTATCTTTTCATGGAGTTACGTCATCGTACCTATTCGACATATTCAATTCAATGCTGTCTTATTGTTAGGTAAATATTGAGTTAGTCATAAACTACAAGTGAAAATATTATAATATGCAAAAATTCTATACTCTTAAGGGTTATAGAGTTAGTTGCTTAATTGTTACTTGTTAGCTAGGGTTTGTTAAATTAAACGTTTGTGACGTAGGCTTCTAGAATGAAAATTAAAAAGTGAAAATATTGTATGTATGAGGATGATGTGTAGAAGTACTTTATAATTTTGGCTATCATGTGTTTCGCTTGTGTACATACGTATATAAAACTAGTGATTTATTTGGCGCGCCGAGCAAATCAGTAAAACACAAGCGGTAAGAGTTGTTAGTACGTTGAGACGGTGAGTCGATGCGAATTCAGACATTATCGGTTACGCTCGTTATGGTATAGATGCTGTTGGTAAACCTTTGCATTAAAACAAAAAAAAAAATCGTCTAAGTAACAGATAAAAAGACTAACATATAAACAAATAACAATTCGACATTTATTTGGTCTGTTGACGTAGGCTGTCGCGGTCTACTAAAAAACAATTAATTAAAGACTTAAATACCTATAAACCAGTACGGGTAAGTAAGGTCGTCTCCATAGAAACTCAAGAAAAGTGCTAATTTAATATTACTAAATTAATTATTAAACTAAAGACGGACAGATAATGTCAAACAATTTTTATAAAAGATTAATTAAAACTAAATGATTACTTAAAAAGACTTTGTAAACAATATTAATAAAAAACATTTATTCTAGGTTCGGGTTATATATTCCATACATTAATCACAGATTCTCTCATTGTCAGAAAACATGAATCTCTTATTATTCAACAATAAGCCTCCAAGGCACCAATATCAAACAAATTCTTCAATCACATTTAAACAGATTGAAGATATTAACTATCAAGAACAGGTTCAGTTAATCATTGTGATGAACTGATTACAATAATACTATCTGAAAAAGAATAGGAAACTGAAACCCTAAAAGATCGTAACAGAGGACTCAAGAGAGAAAATATGAAAAAGTATCTAGAATGGTTAAGTGACCCCTTTCCGTTCTTGGTGGTGCAGATCAACTGATTGCAAACATAATGGGCTTTCAGGTCTTTAATTAGCTCCAGCCCAACATCTTTTAACGGAGCCCATCCAACAAATAAACCTCAAACAAAAAATAATAATAACAAACTGATTAAATATTGAATTGAAAGATATCAAACAAACTTTTTAACACTCATCTTTGGTTTTACAATAATTGCTAATCCTATGGTTTGATTTATGATGACAAAAGATAACTCAACCGAATTGTTGACACAAATGAACTCGGACTCCACAATTGCCAAATCTATATCTAGGACAACTAATTCAATGATAAGGTCTGATGATTCTAGTTCAATGACACAAGAGATTAAACCCTAAATGTTGATGAACAACCAAACAAACGTTACACAAATCAATAATTGCAAACACAACCTTTAATCAACCAAATAACTAATTAAGCAAGACAGATTCATATAAAATCAATCAAGCTCTATTCATTAAGCAAAAGAATCTGATTTCAACAGTATTTCACACAAAACCTTGGCCTAGAAAGAACACACACAATTAGCCGGACATTGACATAATCGTTAAGGTACTTATCTTGATGAACATACGATTAATGATGGAACCGGAAACTTCGGGATGGCTGAAAGTCGTCTTGGAACACCTCCTCTGCCTCTGGAAGTCGTAATAATCCGAATAGGGTCGAAAAATCGTTTATATAGTGCAAACCCTAATTTTTGCCGACTTTAAGCATCTTCGCGTATCGCGAAGATGATATGCCTTGATTCTTCGCGTATCGCGAAGATGCACAAATTCAGAATTTATTATTTTCTTCTCTCTACTGTCTCGTAATGCGTGCACTTCCAATCTCTCACTTCTAGATCTTCATTCCAAGCTCGTAAATATCCTCGATAAGCTCCATAACTTCCAAGTTCCTGAAAACATATAACAACTCTTGAAGTACCAATGTTCGTTCATTTATTTAACTAAAATAAACTACTTAATATATAAAATTAACTAACTTTTACCCAACCATCATCTGTAAACCTGGGCGGTGGTAAAACCCAAGAGTTGTCGGTCCCAGGCATTGAGATGGTAACTTGACACGAGTTCGGTCGGTTTCGGTTAGTTTCGTTATGGCACTGAAGCTAAAAAACGGAAAAAATATAAAAAATGAGGTGTGCTGATGGGGTGGCATCGGTTGGTAAACTCGGGCGTTAATAAATCCCTAAGCATTGTCAGTCCCGAACGTTGAAGTTGTGAGTCTACGAGAATTCGATCTGTTTCCGTTATATTCGTTATGGTTCCAGAATTAAAAAAATGATAATAAAAAAACAAATTGACAAGAACAAATGCGGTGCCACCAAGTGGCCCAATTGGGACTTAGCGGCACCAAATTTGTAAATTGTTATATATAATAATTATGAAGGTGTAATACATCAATGCATTTTATAAAATCTTTTCTAAATACATAGATATAATATACTCGATTAATGTGAAGAATTTTTTTTTATTGTGTAATATAGTTACAAACTTTTTTTTAGGTTAATAGTTCGATCAGATATGTTACATGATACATATTGTCGGGTCATCAAGCGTACCTATAAATAATAGAGATGAGAATGTCGTTCAAAACAAAAAGTCAAATATCATAAGGGAGGACACATTAAGATGGTTTGGATATTTGAAGAGGATGTGAATGATAATGCCAGTTAGAACATTGAAAACTCTAGCTCTCTTTCACCAAAACTCCATTTGCAACCCAATTCCCATTTGATTTTCGGAATTAAATGGGAAAACAGATCCATGCATGTTATCATGAAACCGTAAAATCCATAGTTTCATGTTTCATACAATGACGATTCCCAAATCATTAGTTTGATTATGATGAACGATAATCACATCACGGGGAATTAAAAGAGAAGTTGAGAACAACGATTATAAATAAGTTGTTTCTTATATACTCTCTATAGTGACCTCCATGAACACTTCATGTTTACTAATTCACATTTAGAAATGGTGTTCATGTTTATAGGATATGACCTTCATAACACATATTTTTGTACGATAATTTTATTTTTTTAATTTAGAGTGTGTACTAGCATATATCAAACACCATCTAGACACGCAACTAGTATATATAGACATTTTCTCATCAATTATTTGCTTGAGTTGCCATTAATTTAGACTTTTGGTATATTTCTCTCAATCTAATGCATATTCGTATAAATACGGTAATTTTCCTGACGGTGGCGATTTGTTTTGGAATTATGAACTCCTATAACATCAATGAATTATCATGTCCAAACACCTCCATCCGCATGAGATGGTTTATAGAGGCACCAAAACAATAGACGCCATATAAGTCATGTTGTACTTTTAAAGATGTAAAATGTATATTGTACCTTCTAGAAAAAATATATAATTTGTAACAGCACAGTTACCACCGTATCATAATATTGTCCGCTTTGGCCGGGACGTACCACTATCGCCTCACGGATTTGCTTTTGGTTGCACGGGTGGAGACTTCCCAGGAGGTCACCCATTCTGATACTATTTCCACCAGAGCACGCTTAACTGTGGAGTTATCCTCTCATCCACTACCGTTAAGCGCCCAAAACGCGTTATGATGGGGAAGGTATCCACCTCCTTACAAAGAAGACTTAGTTCTCCTCCCCAACCGATGTGGGATGTAACATAATTCCATCTTCTGTCATTAGTTTTTATTTCTTAAATGATTTGTTAAGTAGTTAAGTTTTAAATTTATTAGAATAAATTACAATTTGGTCCATGTGGGTTGCATTCTTTAATCGTTTCAGTCCAAAATTGAATGTTTTAGCAAATTAGGTCATGAGGTTTTAATTCTATTACCATTTTCTTCTCTTTTCTTAACTCATTTACATTTTTCAGTTAAATATGACAATGAGTCACTCATATGAGGGGTATTTTAATGTTGGATTACAAATGCCTTTTTTTTAAACACATTGTAAATTGGCCAAAGTGAAAAATATAATTCGGTTAGGGTCATGGGCCAAAATGATTGCAGAAATGTAAACCACTGACCTAATCTATTAAAAGTTTTTTTTTCTTTTGTTTGTTTGTTTTTTTTTGGAAGGAAATGGTTAAAGAAAGCAGATTAACCAAAACCATAATTTACTATATTATTTATATTGAAGTAAGTTGCCATCACTCATGACTCATGTTTGGTTCAAAGGTATTTTAGTCTTTTACTAAAAAAAAGTTGACATAAAATTTTGAGTGTTAGTAAATTGGACTTTAGTTTATACGAAAACAAAACTGATGGATTAAAAAAATCAAAATTAAATTAATGGACTAAAAGGTTATCTTGGTGAACCGTATGGACTAAAATGGTATTAAATCTATATTATATGTAGCTTTATGCATAATCGGTTCGGTTATTTGTTATGCCACACATCAAAATCAAAACCAAACCATGGTTTTTGGTTAATCGGTAATGACTTACTCGAAACATCAATTAATTATTCAATTAAACTTTTTCGATTATTTGCACACCATTAACGATGAACTCACGTGCTCACCTCCTATAAAACCCTATAACTTACAAATATTTATCTGATTGAAATTTAGGATACATGCAGATTGCCACATAATCCACAAACAAGTTTACCAATGTTTTTGACATACCATTTTATCTATGAATAGTGATATCTTATCTTGTCTTCGCTTGTGTGGATAATGAAACTTCCTTTCCCTTTGTACGAATTCTGTTTATGCATATACTTATCACTCGGTAGTACGACGTATCTTTTTCTGTCCAATTAATCATTACCTGCTTAGAGTGCTTGGGGGCGTAAACTAAAAATCCAAAATATTTCACGTGCCACCTAACCAATTTCACAAACCGAATGCTCTACCCGAATGCACCGGGGAGCAAGCCAATCAAGCCGATCTCCATCATCCTCCAGTTCAATTCGTTTTCACCAAAACCAATTTCACAAGCCGGATCCCTACACCAAGGACGTTGTTTTTGAGTAAACCAACCAAACCAATTGCCTATGCCAAAGATGCCCCGAACACCCTTGAGCTATGCTAATATTTTAAAACTCAAATATAATTAACACATATATGTATATCTTAAGAAGTACACTTTTATGTGTTCACATTCATTAAGTGCAATTGATCCTTCTAAGTTCTAGCACATGCCTCAAGAATAACCTTCACTATTTTAGTATTTTCGTCTTAAGTAGTTAGATGTGAAACAATACTTTATATTTAGTAGGAACCAATTATTAACCATTGGAATAAACTTCATTTTTTTATATGTCAAAACAATAATAAAAGTTTTAAAAGAACCACGTGTTTAACTCTGTAAGCATACGAGGTACGTAACGTACAATTATTGCTGCACAACATGCATGCCATCACGATTCATCTTTATCCAAAACATAAATAAAAAAGAACAAAAACCGAAGAATATTCGCCACTAAAAATGAGAAAATAATAAACCTTTGCTGGAAGTGTCTATAAATACGCGGCGAACAATACGGTTAAAACCAACATAACATAACAATAATAATAATAATAATAATAATAATAATAATAATAATAATAATAATAATAATAATAATAATAATAATAATAATAATAATAATATCCATTATTATTAATCTCAGCGTCCACATTCATTTTGACGTACCCATTCCGGTCGGTCATCTTCGCATCAACAACTTGTAATCTCTGCATCGCTAGTTGTACGTTCGTACGGTAGCCATATGTGGAATACTTGCTCTGTTGGGTTGCTCCGACGATTCTCAGGCCAAACGGGTTCGCGTCCTCGAGCTTTCTCGCAGGCATGCATTAATATCTATTAATAATATTAATTGTTTAACCTATATACACACACACACACACACATTAATGTTTTAATAATGTGAATTTAAGGTTGAAGCACCGTGGGCCGGACTGGAGTGGGTTATATCAGCACGGGGATAATTATTTATCGCATCAACGTCTCGCAATTATTGATCCTGCTTCCGGTGATCAACTGCTTTTTAACGAAGATGAAACCATCGTTGTCACGGTACATACGTAAATATGTTACTGATATTAATAAATTGTTATTTTGGCCTATGTGGTTTAACACATTAGGTACAAAATGAAAATTTTGGACCACGTTTGATTTCGCTAGGGGTTACAATGTCAATATATGTTGGGATTTTGTATTTTTGTAGGTTAACGGCGAAATATACAACCACGAGGAGCTACGGAAGAATTTGACCGGTCATAAGTTTAAAACCGGCAGCGATTGTGACGTCATCGCGCATTTAGTAAGTAACTTGTGGTACGATTAATGGAGTCGGTTTTGGGCTCATACCGTTAAAGAATATGAGAATTTGGTTTTTGAGTGTTTGAAGACTCGTTTTTTGGTTTGGGCATAGTTTAATTTCGGTTTTACCATTTAGGCTTGGTTGAAAAAAATTTGGTCTGAAATAATGAATTTGGGTTTAAATATATTTGCTACTTAATAATTACTTTATTTGGGTTACTGTATTTATTAAATTATTTTTAGATTTGATTTAGGTGTTTTGGTAATTTTAAACTTTTATTACATGCAAAACTGAACCGAAATTTTGATATTTATCAAAAATATAAATCAAACCGACGGTTTTTATTTCAGTTTTGGTTACTAATTCCCGTTTTATGCACAGCATTATTATTTTATTGTAATTGTACTTAAAAATATTTGTAGTATGAAGAACATGGAGAGAATTTTGTGGACATGTTGGACGGAATGTTTTCGTTTGTGTTGTTAGATACACGCAATAATACTTACATGGCTGCTCGTGATGCGATCGGGATCACATCGTTGTACATTGGGTGGGGACTCGATGGTTCGGTTTGGATTTCATCGGAATTAAAAGGTTTAAACGATGCTTGTGAGCATTTTGAGGTGTTTCCATCGGGACATTTGTATTCCAGCAAAACCGGCGGGTTTAGGCGATGGTACAACCCTCCGTGGTTCTCGGAGACTATCCCGTCGACACCTTATGATCCTCTTGTTCTAAGGCGGGCGTTTGAAAATGTGAGATTTCTTTTGTTGTGTTTATTTGATTGATGTTGTTTTAAGACTTTAAGGTCAAGTGTTAAAATGTGTTTACGGGATGTGTAGGCGGTGATTAAAAGGTTAATGACGGATGTGCCCTTTGGTGTCTTGTTGTCGGGCGGGCTAGATTCATCGTTGGTTGAGTCTGTTACAGCCCGTCACATGGCAGAAACAAAAGCTGCTAAGCAATGGGGAGCCCAGCTTCATTCTTTCTGTGTGGGCCTTGAGGTATGTGCTAGCCTGTTAGGTTTGAGCCCATTAGTGTTGAGCCCGTTATGGTTTGGTGGGCCTTAGTTACAGTATTTACGAATATGTTGTCTTAACTTGGAATCAAAATGAACATTAACAAAGAAATAGTGACTAAACTTGTCGTATAAACAGGGTTCGCCCGATCTCAAGGCTGCGAGAGAGGTAGCCGATTATCTAGGAACCGTTCATCATGAATTCCACTTCACCGTACAGGTACCTTCCGAAGTTTTCTGTTTGGGCCGGGCCCGGGTCAGGCCCGGCCCAATTCAATGCGGGTTGCATGCTTGTAAACTACAAGTTACTTTATTATCTTGGTATGCTGTAGGATGGTATCGATGCAATCGAAGATGTGATTTACCATATCGAGACATACAATGTGACCACAATCCGGGCCAGCATGCCTATGTTCTTAATGTCCCGTAAGATCAAATCTCTCGGTGTGAAAATGGTCATCTCGGGTGAAGGCTCGGACGAGATATTTGGCGGGTATTTGTACTTCCACAAGGCACCCAACAAGGAAGAATTCCATCAAGAAACTTGTCGCAAGATCAAAGCCCTTCATCAATATGATTGCTTGAGAGCCAATAAGTCCACATCCGCATGGGGTTTGGAAGCCCGGGTCCCGTTTTTGGACAAAGAATTCATCAATGTTGCAATGAGCATCGACCCGGAAGCAAAAATGGTAAGATATTATGACCCGCTTTGGTTATGGTTTGGATTCAAAGTACCAAAAGGTTAATAAGGTTATATGCAGATCAATATGGATCAAAAACGAATCGAGAAGTGGGTTCTTAGACGGGCTTTTGATGATGAAAAACAACCCTACTTGCCAAAGGTACTAAAAACAGTAAATTGCGGTGTCCCTTAATTCAGTTATTTGCTCACCCCTAGTTTAGCAGGTTTGTATACACCCTGCAGCATATCTTGTACCGACAGAAAGAACAGTTTAGTGATGGAGTCGGGTATAGCTGGATCGATGGGCTTAAATCTCATGCTGAAAAACATGTATGCGTATGGACCGGGCCCAGGCCCAGCCCGCTTGTTCATCTTGTTTTTAAGTTCACAAACTCAACTTGTCGATGTGTGTAGGTAACGAGCAAGATGATGCTTCATGCCGAGCACATTTTCCCTCGCAACACACCCGTCACGAAGGAAGCTTATTATTACCGAATGATATTCGAGCGGTTTTTCCCTCAGGCAAGTTCTCATCAGTATTAACTTGTATGTTATGCAATGAATCAAGTAACTCGGGTTTTTGAAAGTCAACATTTTTGTTGCAGAATTCGGCTAAGTTGACTGTCCCGGGTGGAGCAAGTGTGGCTTGCAGTACTGCAAAAGCAATCGAGTGGGATGCTTCTTGGTCAAACAATCTTGACTCGTCCGGAAGGGCAGCACTTGGGGTCCATAATTCTGCATATAAGAAGGGCCCGGGTGTGGTTGTTTCAGTAAACTTAGGGCCGAGCATCAATGATAACGTGCCACTGATGATGGATGTTACGGGTTCTGAGCTCGTGATTCAGAGTTAGGGGTTTGTTGTTTAATAAATTAAGTCGAGTTGCAACGTGTTTTTATGATGTGCTGGCTGTTAGCTCATTTGTTGGTTTTAATTTGTGTGTAATGGTAACTATATGTAAATCTTTGTTTCACGAAGAATGTTGTTATTCCATTAGTTTGTTATGTGCATCAATAATAGGCAAATTTATATCCAAAGAAAATATTTTGTGAACAACTATATTTTAGTTATGTAACATAATTTTGGTCTAGAGACATAAAAGAACTGGGCTCACTCTGTCAAGTGAAAACAAGAAACTATCTAATCCCATTGGTCCTACTAGCCGAGCTTGAGTATGAAGCCCAATAACAGATAAGCTCATAAGCATAATACTAGTAGTTAATAATCTAACACTTTACATCTAGCTAAATGTTCGATAGTAAAGTTTTGTAGTCCGGTAGTATCAAGGTATAACCAAAAGGTATCCGTTGGCGTGTTAGTGTGTGAGTTAGCCATTCTTAAAGGCGCATATCATGTTAATGGGATTTTAGTGCCCGCCCTTGTAAAAACTAAAAATATATTGGGAGAATGATCACACCGTTAGAAAAACTTTTGGATTCGTCACTGACTATAATCATAATAGGACATTTGTAACCAACTAAATGCATTTTATCTAGGGAAAAGATATGGTGACATGATGTTTGAAGAACATGCAGAAAATGAGTTCTACAAAAACAAGGATGCGACCAAAGTAGCCCATTTAAAAGTCCCCTTTGACCCTGAATCTTGACAGCCCAACCTTAAGGCCCAGTGTCTTAACATCATGCTGGACTTGGGCCCTAAAGTCCGGATACGTAAAGGGCTTGTAGTTTGGGCTCCGGATCACACAGTCATCGCTCGGGAACACGAAGTAGCCGATCGAAAAACGCTCCTTTTCTCTATTCACCAACACTCTATGCTTCACACTCATGTACTTATCATTACTTATTGCCTGAAACCAATTTATTAAAAAATGTAACTAAAAGGGTTATTTTTGTATTTAACCTAGGTTGGAGGGGGATAAGTGTAAAAAAAGAAACCTGCATCATGTCACCAAGATGAACTAGAAGCGTGTTGGGAACAGGTTTAGCATCAATCCATGTGTCATCTTTGGGAGAATGTATTTGAAGCCCTCCAACTTCAAATTGGTTCAAAATTGTCACCACAGAACTATCAGTGTGCACTTCCATACCCCATACTTTTTGTGGGTTGTCAAAACAGCGCCTTGGATATCTGTACACCCTCAAGTGTCCCGTTGATGGTGACAAGTAACATTCATTGTCTTGGGACAATTCTAGATTTTGTAACATCGCACCGAATATTGACTTTGCTACCCTTTCTAGGTGGACCCTGTAACTTTCTAATAATCTCCTGTGAATTATCAAATAATAATGATGATATAATAATAATAATGAATAACAAGTTCAAATCCTCCTAGTAAAGTTGGTTTGAGTCAAAATGGGATTTTAGCTAAATATATTTAGATCAAAACGAGAGGTTTTAAAAATTTATTAATTTGATTTGGGTTAAAATCATCAAAATTTGGTTCAAATCAAAGCAAGTTCTGAAAAAAAAATGGGTTCAAACTAAAATGGATCCTAAGCAACATGTGTTCAGATGAAAACAAGTTGTTTTAAATTTAAAGAGTATCAATTTGATTATTGTATTAAGTTATTAACGGTTTTTGACCAAAATTAACTCGGGTTAAAATAAATCATATTCAAGATGATAGATCAACCTGGTTTTTTAATCATAACCCTAATGAGAAAATTCTAAAATTTCATCTAACACTCTACTAACAAAAAACACTCTACTAACAAAAGTAACCAGAATTTCTATTAAATGATAAAAACTGAAATTATGTGAGCAAATGAAGCATATATGATTTTTTTTAGTTATTATTTAGTGATTAACTTTCTCAATTTAACTTAAAATTTAATATTCATAAAAAAGTTATTATTTTGGTGATATTTTTTTAAATAACACTTTTTGATAATCCTACTTTTAAAAAACTTAAATATTTATAAAGTACAAATTATACATGACTTGCTATTATTTTAATTCTCATACAATTAAACTCAATGTCAACGAAAAACACTAACCTGAAGTCACGAATCAACGGGTGGTCAACGCAGTCAACCAGTGAAGGTTGACCAAACGAAATATTCAACCCTTCAACCCAATTATAACTCACTGTACCTTGATCCTTCTTCAAGGCAATACCAACTCCCGCCGGAGTAGTCGCCGGAGTACCCCAAAAGTACGACATTACAGTCGACGGAATCGATTCAAACAACGCTTGTTTATATTCAAATCCAAGCTCAAATACCCTAACAGCGTGTTCATGTAACTCCGACAACAAACTCGCCGGAATCTCATGGTTCACTAGCCGGAATATTCCCCAGTCTCTGCAGGCCTCGTTGAGTTTGTTAAGGTTGATTTGCCGGAGATCTATTGACGGAAGTGGGTCGTGTTGTTGTTCGGGTTTTTGGTCATAGGTGTTGTCGGTGAGTTGGTCGGAGAAGTGGTGTGTGTTTAGACGGAAACATGGTGGGTAGGAGTTTAAGGTTTCAGACAACTGTTGCATTGAATTTGTGTTTTAGGGTTTAGAGGTTGATGATACAAAGAAAATGGTGTTTGTCTGCTTGGCTATTATTATTATTATTATATAATTTCATGTACCGAATTTTAGTCTTTGTGTTACGTTAGAGATTTTTGCTTTTGTGGTGGCATAAAAATTGTAAAGTGACAATCGACGGTATATTTTGAACGTCCAAGTCAAACTCTGAGCCCAACGTGCGTCCCGTTTAAGACATCATAGTTTGGCCGAGTGGGAGACAGGGCTCTTAAAATTTAGAGAGTGCGATGATCTAGCACACAAAAAAAAATCGTCGTTAAAAAAAATACTAGATAAAACTATAAATATATATTGGGAAAATTAGATTGCAATCCAAACTATTAATCCATACTTACACTTTATTTAATGATAATCTTAACTTCATTTTTGTCGTAAAGAACAATCTTTGTAGCATAATCATCATATTAGTTTTCAATTTTGCTATTTCGTTTCTTCATTTCGTTTATAATAATTATTGTGAAAGAAATCAGGTGAAAATCAAGTATAAATCTATGATAATTATGCTACCGTGATTGCTCTTGGGCCTTGACAACAAAAATGATAAGTTATTTTGTTTATCATGTAATGTAATTATTCCTTGAGTAAACTAAAAAAAAATATTGTATTAACTTGCACATAATTTGTCCAAAATTTAAGATTTCCTGTAATATATTTTCTTTGTTTTGTAGTGTGATTAGTCTATCGTTTTAGTCTTTCTTTTCTTTTTTCTTTTTTTTTAGAGAGAGAGACTCTAGTGTTCGTCAAATCACGAATAATATCCTTAGGACAAGTCTCACGCCTAGCCAAATGGGCAATAGAATTGGGAGAATACGCGATAAAGTACAAGCCAAGGCCAGCCATAAAAGGCCAGGTCTTGGCCGACTTTATTGCCGAAGTCCCCGCATCGCGGGAGAAAGAGTGCCAGGACGAGGCTCAACCCTCTCCAGCACAAGACATCGATGATGTCTGGCGACTTTACACTGATGGAGCGGCCAACAACGAGGGCTCAGGTGCAGGGTTAAAACTTACCAACCCAGCCGGCCAAGAATACACTTCCGCTATTCGACTAGACTTTCCAAGTACGAATAACGAAGCTGAGTATGAAGCATTCTTGGCCGGGTTGAGGATTGCGCGTAAAATGGGAGTAAAGAACTTGGAAGCCCATGTGGATTCCATGTTAGTAGCCAATCAGATAAACGGGACGTACACGGCCGTGAACGACACAATGGCCCTGTACCTCGCTCAAGCAAAAACCCTCATGCGCGATTTTAATGATTGTAAAGTCATACACGTCAAGCGTAGCGAAAACAAATCTGCGGATGCGTTAAGAAAGCTTGCGTCATTAGCTTTCACCCACCTGGGAAAGGACATCCGCATTGAACTCCTTGGAGCACCATCAGTCCCACACAAGGAAGTCTGTGTCATCCAAACCGGCACAGAAACGTGGATGACACCAATAATAAATTACCTTGCGGCGGGTATACTACCAGAGTAAAAAACACAGGCAAGAAAACTACGCTGTAAAGCACTGAACTATCAACTCATCGATGACATCCTTTACAGACGTAACTTTCTTGGCCCCCTCCTCAGATGCGTTGACGACCAAGATGCCAACTACCTCCTAAGGGAAATACACGAAGGCATCTGTGGGATACATGCAGGTCCTCGCGCAGTTGTAGCTAAGCTAAACAACGCGGGATACTTTTAGCCGGGGATGCATACGGATGCGCTGGCGTACATCAGAAAGTGCAGGTCTTGTCAGCTCTACGCACCCAACACGCATCGCCCGAAGAATGAACTTGTTCCAGTTACCTCTGCATGGCCATTTCAGAAGTGGGCCATCGACGTGACAGGCCCATTTCCCACAGCAGCAGGGAACGTCCAGTTTCTAGTGGTCGCCATCGACTACTTCACCAAGTGGATAGAGGCAAAACCCTTAGCCCAAACGACCGTAAAACATATCAAAAAATTCATTTGGGAATTTATCATTTGTCGTTTCGGGCTTCCACAGAATTTGGTGAGCGATAACGGCACCAACTTTGCTGACAAGAAGCTACAACAGTGGCTTAAAGAACTTCAAATCACCCACACCTTTACCTCGGTGGCGCACCCGCAGGGTAATGGTGAGGTGGAAAGAGCAAATAGGAGCATCGTCGACGGCATAAAGAGAAGACTATTGGAACACAGAACCGGCTGGGTGGACGAAGTTCCACACGTACTTTGGGCACACAGAACGATGAAAAAGGCAAGTACGGGAGAAACCCTGTTCAGCCTCACTTATGGCACTGAAGCCATGGTCCCGGTCGAAATTGGTTTACCCTCACCAAGGGTCATAATTCAACCAGAGGACAATAATGCGGAAAGACGGTTAGACCTTATGCTAACTGAGGAACGCAGAGACTTAGCCGCAATGCGTGAAGAGAACTACAAACGACAAATGCAAAAGTACTACAACACGCGGGTAAAACTCTGCAACTTCAATGTAGGAGACTACATATTGCGTAACAACGAGGCTTCGAACCAAGAGCGCCCAGGAAAGCTGACCCCTGTCTGGGAAGGTCCGTACGTTATCAAACAAGTACTGGGAAAGGGCGCATACCGGCTCGAAAGGCTCGATGCCACTCCCGTCCCAAGAACATGGAACGGAGCTCAATTACGCAAGTGTTACATGTAGATCAATTCCAAATTTGTAAAGAAAAGGCCCAGAGCCACTTCTAATGGAAATGATTCTCCTTAGAACATCGACGCTGATGATTTTACATTTATACTTTTAACTTTCCGCACAGATATGCCGGTCTTCACCGCATACATAGGTGTGAAAGAAAGCCGTTGCATGGGGAAGGCGGTAAAACCCGCATAAACCCAAAAAACGGCAAACCTTCACGTAGGTCAGTCATAGGTAAACTTTGGTCATCCCACTAAATGAAAGTGCCCGTCCTAACCGCACAAATCATGAGAGGAAACCGAACCTATTGACAACCGCGCGTCGAACGGTTAACTTATCCAAAACACTGGGAAAATTGCTAAAATAAACTAAAATATGCATGCGCAAGTCATGTAACGTTTATAACGCAAGTCCCAAAGATTCAAAAGTAAGCGGGAAAATACCCCTTACCTTGGCAACCAAGTAACTATAAGACGGGTGCGGGTACAGTGTCAAGGCAAAACCCTTCACATACCTAGCACCTGCAGGGAATTGACGCCAAGAATACCTTGGAAGTAAAGTAACTATAAGACGGGTGCGAGTACAGTGTTAAGGCAAAACCCTTCACGTACCTAGCACTCCGCAGGGAAATGAAACCAAGAAGGATCTTCTGGGCCATGCTTGCGGAAACGAGAATAACATCCCTGCATAGCAGGAACGTCGAGAACTAGATTGTTTGAAGCTTCAAGATGGAATTGGTGGTTTTAACATAATTGATCACTATGTTCAAAACTACCAAAACCTCATGGAGAATCCACACAACTAGGACTCAACGCTCCTAACTTGCGAGGAGGTTACAGACCTACCCGCATCATACCCAAAGATCAAGCAGGAAAGTCGGGAATTTCTGCAAGTGACATTAGGACTTCCGCGGGAAAAATCCCCATGGAAAACCTTAAAACTAAAACCTTTTCAAAAACCCTTTGCTTAAGTCCAAAAGTTCACCTCACTTTATTAAACATTCATGAGAAGAACATTGGACTGGGGGGACTTGAAGAGGTAGGTCCCAGCAGAGCCCAGTTGGACCCGTAAGACTCACCTCAAAGAGAGACGTCTGCGCAGTTGGACCCGCAAGACTCACCTCAAACAGGGACGTCTGCGCAAAGACCAAACTCGCAAGACTCACCTCAAAGAGAGACGTCTGCGCAGAAACCAACTGGATCGGCAGGACCCACCATGCTCAGAGACGTGACGTCCTTACGCGCAGTACGCAAGCTGTTCCAGCAGGAAACGCCTCCCAATGGTTTCCAAGTACTCCGCCTGTTCCCGCAGTTACGGATACCAGCCATCAGGGAAGGCTACCCGCGCAGCAAGGCTACACGCACAAGGCTTAACACTCATAATAATTCAGTAGTCACCTAAAGGAATGAGCAAGTCGGGAACAATCCCGCACAAAGGCGGGAGGGGGAATACTCCCGCCCAAATGAGCCAGTCCGTACGATACTGAAAGATCTTTTGTACTGTACCTGACGAGGTATGGGCAAAAGATCTGACCAAAGATACGACAGCTCACTGACAACAGTATGGCGAGCAGCATGCTCTTGTACTGTATGTCACTATTAGCCGCTACCTACTCACCAACTCCTGTCATACCCACGTGCATAGCCTGTAGTTGGTAGAAAAGGAATAGTACACAGCAGGCCTGGTCACTGTCAGCCGCTGCCTATCCACCAACTACCAGCATGGCACGTGCGTAGGCCACAGTTGGTAGAACATGAATACTATTCAGCCGGCTACACCTTCTTGGAAACCTACCTTCGGCTATAAATACCCCAAATGGTATGATCATCTCATCGGATCATATACTACCTTGTATCTTACATATTATACCTGATATCTGCTCTAGCAATCTCTTAATATATACTTATATTCAAGAGCAATCTAGTCTGATTCTCACGCCGGAGGGTGGTCACAAGGAGGAACCCCCCCTTCTCAGTGACGAGCTCATGGTGTCTGTTTTGCAGGTTATCAGAAGAACCATCTTTGCCGGATCTAACCCCTCGTGGGAAACATCTATTTAACCCCCAGATTATCCGTAATCTGCCCGAGGTCCATTAGTGTTTCTTCAAGAAGGAACTACACAAAGGTATCAAATAAATAAATAATTGTACTCCAAGCACTATGACGGTCTGTTGTTACAACATTTGGTCTCATGCGTGGGACCAAAACCTAAATGCATTAATGTGGAACCTTTTATGATAAAACTTTTGAATAAATGTGTCATGGTGAAAACATTTGACAAGTTTTTTAAGCTGACGTAATACACCCTCCAAGCCTATCTTGGTGTTACTTTAACAATAAAGTTAGCCATTCATTTAACTAATAAATTTGACTTTCAGGCCAAATTTGTATAGATGACAAAGCCAATGGGTACCGACCAATCATATGAAAATATCTAACAACTAGGTTATTGACCCGTGCACGACACGGACGGAAATATAAAAATTGTCAAGTAAACACATATATAACTTCAAACAAGTTATCTTTCTAATATATTTTTTGAGACAACAATATGATTTTTAATTGCAATTCATATTCGTGCGCAAACAAAGTAATGAAATACATAAACTTACAAAGAATAACTTTACATAGTAGAATGTTTATGAAGAACATTTAAAACTTTAAAATATAAACTTCATAAACTTTAAAAAAAATAATAGTAATAGAAAACAAATAAACTTCATTAACATTAGTCTGGAAAGCAAGCAAATCAGAAAATAAGTATTTAAGAAAGACTTTCGATAATTATTCAAGAATGATTCCGGCTTCTTTTCTTCCTGGACCGGAAACACAGTTGATGGCATAAACATTCATACATTAATCTAACAATACATAATGACTAACTGACTACGAAAACTGTGTTTTACATTTCATGTGAAAAGTATTGCATCCTAATAAACAGAAACATGTCCAAAGTGCATTTAAGAACCAGATCAAATCGAGACCTTTTTTAAATGACATGTATTGACTAGAATCAAATCGTATTACATTTTGGGAATGACCCATATTAACCCGAACCAAATCGATATCTTTTAAAACTGACCCGTTATGACCCCAACCAAATCGGTACGATTTTAAAAAGACCCATTGAAACCCAAACGAAATCGATATTTGTATTGACTCATTGAATAGAACTAAACTGATACCCTTTTAAAATGGTCCATTTTAACCCGAGCCAAAGCAAATCAAATAATTTCTAAAATGACCCTATTTCATAAATGAAAATTGAAATAACACACTTCAAGAATAAGAAGAAAAATGAAGGGTAACACATACAACATTTTTAGCTTTTGAAATCCTTTCTACCAAATACAAATTCATTAATATTGGTTATGAAGATCCAAAAAAATATATATATAAAGCTTCAATGACTTCAACCCACTTAAAAATTGAAACTCATATGAACCTTTCATTTAATTTGTGAACCATCTATATTTTTTAATTTTTCAATAGACACAAAAACCAAACACCAAACAAACTAAATATAAATTGAAACGAAACTAAATTTAAAAAAACTAAAACAAAACCAAAACCAAAAACCTAAATAAAACCAAATATCAATAAAATTAAAACAAAAAACCGAAATGAAACTGAAAAACTAAAACCGATAATTCTGAAAATGAACCAAAAACAAAACTGTATAAACTGAAATGAAAACTGAATAAAGTTAAACCCATCTAAAACAAAACTAAAAAAAACTTCGAAACAAAACTGAAACGAAACAACTTTATAAAAACTAAAACCGAACAAAAAACAAAAACTGAAATAAAACCAAAATAATAAATAACTGCCATGAAACTTTGAAAAGAAAACTCGAACTCATTAAGGAATACATAATTAATATATTTAATATATATTAATATTATAATAGATTATAATATGTTGAATGTAATTAAGCTGAGTGTAATTTAATTTAATTAAGAATTATTTTATTAGTAAAAAATTATGAAAATGTATGTTATTTATGAAAAGAGATATTGTTTTAATAGTATAGTGGATGTATATTTTTCCAAATTTAGATCACAAAAATCATGGACCTTGCCCATGAAGAAAGTGCGAAAGGTATAACTTAATGCTTCAATTATCATTTGGTATGAAACATGCATTAAGCATATGCCAACATAACATACGCATGGAAATGTATACAACATACAACAGTTTTAACATGTACTCTTTAATGACAACATGGTAACACATATGTTTATACTACTAAGGTCGCAGGTACCATCCCTG
>NW_027500506.1:0-92006 GCF_021521415.1 Bidens hawaiensis
CAAGACCTCACCTTTGTGTTTGAGTCATTGGGGTTAGAGTAGTGGTGTACTTATAGGGGTGTAGATGGTTAAAAGTTAACCATGGTTAGGTTAATATGTTAGTTTGGGAAATAGGGGTGATGGCAGGTTACAGGTCATCTGGTGATGACGTGGCAGGTAAAAACGCGTCTAGTGGCTCAACAAGTGCCGGTAGAAATGGACACGTGTCGGTTAATGTGAGTGTAGGTGGGCCCTTGATTGTAAGCTATGGCATTGACTGCCAACTGTGTTCACATTGGCTTTACTAGAAGTAGAATTTGGGTTGTGCTATAAGATTCATAAATGACATAATGTGAAGATTATATTTGCTTTAAAGTGCTTTTATAAACGGTGATTCTACCGTCCAATTTAGCTAAAAAAACACATTAATACGTTTTGTGTAGGGCTATACTAAGCGTATAGGGCACTGTATACCCCCTCCCTAGTAGAGTTCTATACGGGCATATAGGGGATGTCTCGGTGTCCCTAGCAGGACTTATAAAGTTATGAATAATAATGTAAACGATTCAAGTCGAGCTAAGTCAATACTTGTTTTGACTTAACAGAATTTGAGCTTGGTTTGTTTGAGTTATTTATCTATAATTGAGTTTGATTCGAGAGTTATTTTTTCAAGCTCAGACTCTAATAATTAATTACTTATACACATTTTTAGTTACTTTTATGTATTTTGAGAATTCTTAAACGAGCCAAAGTTAGGCGTGAGCTTTCAAAAATGAAGTTTTAAGTTGAGTCGATACAAGCTAATACTGGTTTTGACTTAAAAGAGCTTGAGCTCGATTCATTTGAGTTGTTTTTCTAAAACTTGAGCTCGGTTCGTGAGTTGTTTTTTCAAGCTCAGGTTCTAATCGTTTATTATTTATATATATTTTTAGTTATTTTTATATATTTTTATACATTTTAAACGAGCCAAAGCTCGGCTTAAGCTTGGTTGTTCAATGCAAATTATTACATAGAAGTATAAAAGAGTTTAAATTTAATAAAACACAAGACTCGTTTAGACTTGGCGAGTCTAATTGATAGCCTCATACTCTCACACAAGGCTCGAGCTAAATGAGATTTATTTAAGGCTTAGGCTTGACTCGTTTGGAAATTTTATTGTGATCTCGATTAGCATGTGGACGATTTGGCTCGCTTGTATCTTAAGTTATAAGTGAAGATTATGTTTTAAAATTATTTTAGCATAGATTAAGCGCCAGGAAAACGTTTTTACATCAATTGACCAAATAAAAAAGTTAATATTTAAAAAAACAAAAAAACAACATTAAACATTTCTCCTTTAGGTATCTGTGTACTTTTTGTAACCATAAGCTTTAATGTACCAAAAAAGTATATGAATGTGTTTTAGCTGGCTGTGACATCATATTTCGTCATATAAAAATAAATTGACTAGCTAAAAAGAATTACACATAATTTATTTGGTCAACTCAAATTATATGATTAGCTAAAAAAATTAACATATTATTCATTTGGTCAACTTAAATTATAGAATGAATTTTTATAACCATACTCAAATTATATAACGGGTAAAAACGCTTAAATCTTATAAAAACTTATAACATAAAAAAAGTCGACATAGATTAACACCACTCGCAACTATTGACATATGGCATACATAATCCATTTTAACTTTAATCAGATTCAAACTTTTTTCTTAACATGAATTCGTTTTGCTTTGAACTCATTTCAACCATTTATCTAGTCCGACTTATCCGTGTTGCACGCTTGTGAGTTACATAATGTTTAACATAAAACAAATTTTTGCCAAAAAAATATTAAGTTAAAGCATTTATTCATGATTATGAAATCAGTGCAAATTTGTACTTTTTCTCAAATTGCCTAAGAAAAGTATTATGTTATTTCAAATAATATAACAAATATGATTTTAGATTTTTGAATTATATGTTATATCATTTCATTATATACATTGTATTTGTGCCAATGAGGTGGTAGTGGAGTGGTAAGCAGAAGACTTGTTATTTCATGTGACTCATGTCCCTGGCATTAAGTTTCAGCGCCACCAAAATATGTGGTATTCACTAGTTGAATCTTTAAACTGAATGAGTTTTATCTCACTACACTGTCGTGTCTTTCGGGCAAGTGTTTACGGATGTTGGTCTTATGTGAGAGTTTTCCCTTGATTAAAAGACGAGTGTATCTCGATGTGATGAATTAATCAGTAGATCATTTGAGGGATTCGCTGGTCATTTCAAAAATATATATTTTTTATATTAATATAATTATACATATCACAAAATTACCCAATTACAGTTGTGTAGAATCTTATTTAAGCAATCTATGACATTGCTAAAATGGATCAATATTTGTATATTGTCTTGGAAATTGTATTTTGGTACAAGGGGGCTGCTTACTATGAGACAGGCCACGTGGTTTTTGTGTATTCCTAAGATACCCCTGCAAAATATTCATATTCATTCACATGTGGGCTCCACATAGCAGCAATTTTTATGGTCGTTCTTGAGGATTGAAATTGGCAAAAAGTAAGAAACCTCAATGTTTCTGTTGAGCAAAATAAAACTTTTGGGATTAAAATTGTATAATTAACCAAATTTTAAAGACGATTTTGAACTTTACTCTAAACTTTTTCATATAATATCTTAAAGAAAAAACATGTAACTGAGTAGGTTGTAACACAAGTACAAGGCATATGCTCAAAAAGAAAGGGAAAAAAAGGGAAATTTATTATTCTTTTGGTATGGTTTTGTTGGAATTGATATTGCTCTTGAACTATTAATTGGAACATTGACTGAATGTATACGTAAACTTTCTATTGCAGTGTGTGTATGTTGTAAACGAACGTTAGAACATGTTATAATGTTATTGATGGTGATTTCAGTAGATACCATATGTGAGTCTTCAATTGAGAGTAGTGCGGCAACTGATCGAAGATAGTTATTAGTTGTACAAGACTAAAACTTCAGCGGATGGGATAAGGAATGGCACGTTAGTTGGTCTTCGCTTCATCTTCTGTTGGAAGACAAATGACTAATAAGATCAATTGTTTGATGGATAATGCTCGTAATAATGAATATAACTAACCAATTCAACTCCAATTCTTATTTTTACATAATAAGAAATATCACGTTTTATGCGTATGTTCAGATGGTTGGTCCAATCAATCAGTCATAGTCATCTAAACCTTTTTAGTAATGTAAAACAAAAAAGCTCATGTAGGAAAGAAAGATACGTCTTTTAATATGCAAAAACAATAAAGGGAAAAAGTAACGGTTACTCACAATAAGCCTTGTTTGATGAAACCGGGTAGACATAAACCCTAAAAGAAATTAATCTCAAAGCATGTATCAAATTTCATTGACAATTTGTACATGCAAGAATATATATAAATTTCGATTCTTGATGTTTTACAAGAATTTACAAGAGATCATAACCATATTATTTATTTTTTTAGGCCTAAAGCTATAGTTTTTCCATTTCAACTAAGAGCTGGCCTTGGGTCCAACCAGTGTGGTGTTATGTTCCTTGGAAAGTTACCTAGTACGTAATAAATTTGTGATTGTCTAACATGAGACGGTTAAATATTACAAGAACTAAACACTTTACATAACAACCTTAAAACCGTTAGATTACTTTGTGTTCATATAGTTCCAACTGTGTTAACCTAGATTTATTAGCGGATGTCATGTCACAATACCATATAATATATAAAGAACAAGACAATTTATGAAACACAATTAACATGCAAAATGTCTTATCAGTTATCGTCTTCAATCATTTTATTCATGTTTTGTTCCGTTTAATTTCATTTGTAACTTAGTAAGACAACTGATTTTAAATGATTTTAAATAATCATACATTGATTTAATTAATAATAGAAATATGGTGTGATTGTCACGGGAAGAGGCTTTTAGAAAAAAACAAAATTCTGAGTTCTAACTTCGTTTTATTTTATTTTGTCACCTGCTACTTAAATAGTTATATTTAATTTAAACTAACGGGATTAGATTCCATTAGTAAAAATTTCGTTGAAGGAAATAAGTTAAAAGTTAAGGCTTTTATTATACAATTTTAAAGTTTGACTTAGTGTCAACCAATGAGACCAAATTTAGTTTATTACAATCCATTATCTCAAATTCAAATTGAATAAAAGGATTTGTTAAATTTTTTTCTCTTATGATATATGAAAATATTAATGAATTAAGTTTGTGGGGGTCTTTTACTATAACTATTTAGTTTATTTACGTGAGAAATCACATGGTTTTTGTGGGGCCCGTTAACTCTTCAATCAGGGCCGGCTCTAGGGTAGTGCGAGCCGGACCCCCGTCCGAGGCACGCTTTGTTCGGGGGCACGGAGGAATCACAGGAGGGTCGATATGATATTATAGGTTGACCTTCAATCTATCGTTGGCATGCATAGTAACAGAACTAAGAGGAAAAGAAAAGAACATGCCGGAAAAATTTCCGGTGAGTGAAGCCGAGTTAAATGGTAAAGAAGAAATAATGGAAATGAATCAATGGTTTTCTTATACCTAATTAATGCATGTGTGCTATAGCCCTATTAATACAATATTTTAATAAGAATAAAAGAGCAGGAGGATTGTAACTTACTTCAAAACAAAAATTTTATATTTTTTCCTTTATAAAAGTTAAAATAAAAATTTACATGACAAAATAAGCTATAGAAGTGGTTCGGCTTATTACCTTTCATTTTCTGTATTTGTATTTGTTTAAATTAGATTAATGTTACTAACACACTTTAAAATTAAAATTCTTTATAATTACTGAAAGTATCTTTACACTTTTAAAACATAATAAAAAATTAAAGAATTGTTTTTATTATTTACATTGTTATGACATTTATTTGATTTTTGTTAATAATTTTCTATAAGTCTAATAAAAGACATATGAATTATTAGTTTTTTTAACTATTAATTTCAAATACGATTAGACCAACTAGCAAGACGTTAAAAACCAAAAACGACAACTAACTTACAAAATGAAGTTACACGAATTTTTCCTAATGATACTAATAACCGAAGATCTAATTTTTATCCATAAAAGCCTAACGAATTTATAGCCTTCATGGTTTTTGAAATGTTTGGAAACAATTTTCATCATATGATTTCTCAGTTTTATTAAGACGCATACATAGTGTTAACATTTATCAATAAAATTAGAGTTCTGGCCACATGGTAAACAATAGGGCCGGCCCTAGGGTAGTGCAAGCTAGTCGTTCAACAAATGCCCGTAATTTTCGGGGTCAAATTTATTATATATTAATTTTTTTAGTAAAACGTATGGATCTTAATAAACTTAAAAATATTTGGCACAAATTTTTTGTATCCATAACGTCGTTTAGATAAATTAGCTTGTATATTTCACTACTCGTGAGAGCGTATGGGCCTTTTTATTAGGCTCGGCCGAGGTATTAAAATCCTCGGGGTCGGCCCTGCCTTCAATCAATAAAGTATTTACTAAAACGCGTACTTAACCTTGTCACGTTCTTCTAGTTTGATCTCTTTGTGTTCATTGCTGAGACGTCTAATGTCAAGTTAAATAAAATTCGCTCGTTTATGGTAACTTTTAATAATCATGTTTTTAAACAACAAATGTCAGACACTTTGGATAACACTGACAAATGAATCACCTTCTATCCGAAGAACAAAATGTGATGACCAGACCCACAACTGAGAACGCCCTTAGGCTCAAACCAAAACGAATTGCTCTAGGAGAGACTCAAGCCCACGACCTCTAGACTAATCTGCCTTTGGTTATTTTTAATATAATCTAACAATATTTTTTTTTTCTTTTGAGAACTAATTGAGGGTTAAAATTGGTAGTTGTGTTAAATTTAAGGAATATAAGTGAAAAAGTTAACTCGTTAACAAAAGCCTAAAGTAAAAAGAGAATGTCTCAATTGGATTCTTTGAACCACGGTTAAAGTAAATAGTAAAAAGCCAACATCAAATTTGATTTAAGCGTAATTTACGGCTTCCATTAGCTAATTAATTCCATGTGCATGCCACGTGGATAATATATAATATAGTCTCTGCAAATACCCTATGTCATACGACGTTCGTCCATCCAACGGTGCTAAATCAAGCTTGCGAATTATAATCGAAGCAAGTGGCGATCACCCGAAAGTTGGGGCACGACAATGACTATTCGTTTCAAGTTCGAGAAGTACAGTATAAGGACGCGTATTATCTTACTGATGAAATATAAGTTGAATATTTCGTGACCATCAAACCCTTCACATGTCTACAATACGAGAAAAAGAGAAGCTTGCAAAAAGCAACAAGGAAGCGGAACAAGCATTTGTGTCTGTAAGCAATGTTGGTACATAGTGAAGAATCCGATACGAGGATGATCAACGAAATAAAATATAGTGTACCTATGCGTCAAATTACATAACATGATTTTAGAAGACGATGGGGCAATTTGTAAATATTATGAACCTGATACTCTTTACGTTTTCTTAATATTGAAGAAACTGATGTTAAACAAAAGAAGACTAATATTCATGAATTACGTAACCAACACATATACACGTCCTGGCATCCCACCGAGATATTTTAATTTTTAGAAAATATTTTTTTTCTTATTAACACAAATATTAATCTTACCTTTGTGGTGTTAAAATTATTACTACTATATGTATTAAATTACTTATATGTATTAAAAAAAACGGTTGAATAGAGAAAAAAAAAGATATCCATATTAGTCAGAGAATGAATAACAGAAAGTAAGCAATGATGTGACGCTAAGCTGGCACAGAGTACATAACAAAGAATGATATGTACACGGTGCATCTCATAGCCTAACATAGAAATAACTAAAATAAAAACTTTACATTTCTTTAAAAATGATTATTTTTTAATACAAAATTTCAATTTTTTAGAGGGACTAAAAATTATTTCTTGTATTATTGCAAATATTATCCTTAATTTGTGCTCATCGTCGTATTAACTTTATAATTTCAAGTAGGATCAAAAGTTAAAGAACCAACACATGGCCAAATTGTCATTTCATGAATAAAAAATAATATAAAAAATAAAAATAAAATCTTATGACATATTCTGCATTAACTATTTGACATTATATCATTCCTCATTCTCACGATACCAAATTGAAGTATTTCATACATTTTAAATTTAATATAATTAAAAGGTCAGCTTTTTAAAATTTTGTTTCACGTATTGTTTCTTGCTTATATCGAACAAGGGTTTTAGCAGCGGCTAAGGGTGTAAACGAGCCGAGCCAAGTCGAGCCCGAGCTCGGCTCGTTTAGCTTACATGGAGCTCGAGCTCGGCTCATTTCGTTCTTTATTTCTAAAGCTCGAGCCCGGCTCGTGAATAGTTTTCCAAACTCGAGTTCAGCTCGTTTACTATTAACTAATTAATTTATATATATTTTATATTTTTCTTCAATTAAAATTGCATATATAACATAATATATATTATTTAGTTTTGTTAATTTATTAATTATTATATACATATATATATACATGTAAATATATATGTATATATATTATAAAATTATACAAATGACTGACTCGTTTAAGCTCGTGAGCCAGCTCGAGTTCGATTTGTGAAGCTTGGGTCCAGGCTCGTTTATTAAACAAGCTTACTTTTAGGCTCGAACTCAGGCTCAAGCTCGTTTAAGTTCGGATCGATCGAGCTTTTTTACGAGTCAATCTCGAATAGCTTGCAAGTAGCTTGACTCGCTTGCAACCCCTAGCAGCGGCCACTAAATACATATTTTCAAACAAAAATTGTATCAAATGAACTAAAGTTAAGGTGGTTAACTTTAGATATAGATCTTTGATATTATAATAATCACTCATATATTAGCTAATAAGATAGCATGTGAAAGATAGAAAGAAACGGTTTAACCGCTACATAATATTTATTACGTTTAAAACGATGAACATAAGTGGTTGTGTGATTCTCATAATTCTCTACCAATTTTGTATGAAACTCCATTTTCAACAAAATTTGTGTTGGAATGTCGTAAGAAAATTAAACGTAGATATACATTTAACAAATTTAAAAAAAATTAATGAATATAAGTTATTAAAGAAAAATTAAATTGAAAATACATAAATGAGTTAAAAGCGTATATTATTTACAGTAAAATAGGTGAGAATAAAACTTAAAAATATTATTGTTGCTACCAACATTCTATTTTACTATTTATAAATCCATAAAACATATATTTAAATGGGATTAAATGGGGTTCGGTGATAATCGAGACGGTCCAATGGAGGTTTGTTCAGGTGTCAGATGATTTCTAGGTTTAAATTGTGAAGTTGATCTATGGCCCTAAAGATGTGAAGTTGATAATGTGGTTTGGGTAAGAACTATTAAGGTATGATGAGACCTAGATACTGTTCCTTGGTCATGTACAACGAGCATTAACGAATTCAACAATTTTTTTTACAGGTGTCTGAATTTTGTCAATTGAATATCATCGATCGAGACATTTGCATTATAATAGTACAGTTTTTTTTTCATAAGGGGCGACCAACCCTGTATCGCACTGGTAGGTCCGCCCCCATGTATAACTTTTGTTGATAAAATGATATATTTTTAATTTTAATCAACATTATAAACACAAACGTAAACGGCGTCTTCTTACACTTAATTAGCAATAATTAATAGTTGCTTGTTAGTTTTGCAAGCATACATTATAAGGATATATATATTGTCATTAGTGACACACATGAAACTGTCCTTAATGTGAAAGTTAAAGAACTCCAAATTCAGACGTCTTTTATTTACTAATGTCATTGCGTGTGGTTTGTAAATTGTAACACAAATAGCATATGAATATTAAACTAATTTATTTTACTATTTCATAAACACCGAGTTTTATATCAGCAAGCCTTTAGACGACAGTTTTTTCCCAAAACATGAAATGGTATGCTTGTGTTACTCTATGATGTCTGCGATCATAGGGTGTATGGGGTGCCTTTTGTTATTGCGTTGCCCCGAAAAAACAATCCGGAACAAAAATCGACGGCTGGGCTTTTTATTTTTTTTAAAAACAGAGCTGAATCGAATTTAAAGATTTTCACTTTGATTTTAAGTAATTTATAAAATTTAATAAATATATAACTCAACTGTGTAGCCCAAATATATAACAATCAGTTAGTTATCAAATAACAAAATGATTTAGCCCCAAATTCATTATTTTGTGTAAAAAAATTTGGTACGTTTTCAAACTCAAATGGCAAAACCGAAATCAAACTGAAAACCAAAACTGAACAGTTTTCAAAACTAAAGTTTCAGTTTTAGTTCAAACCTAATCATGCAGACCCCTAACTAAAAGGAGCTTGTTTAGAGAATCTTTAATTTGTTTAGAAGTTGTTAAAATTAAAAATTCTCCAAAAGAGATAAGCAGCTAGGGCTGTCAATTCCTGAAACGACCCGAAACCTGACACGAAAAAATATAGGTTTTGGGTCGGCTGACACGACCTGTTTTCTTAAATAGGTCAACCCGAACCCGACCCATTTAAAAAATGGGTAAACCCAAACCCGACCCGTCAAAAAATGGGTTGACCTGTTAACCCGTTTAAAAATTTTATAGAAGTTAATATTTTGATTTTAGAGATAAGAAGTGTTAAATTTTTAAGTTAAATACATTGATTTATAATTTTTCATAAATCTATTAATTTTTATAAATTAAATTAATTACTTTTTAAATATTTTTATCCACTCTTCACTTCCATTATTTATATTTTATTAGTCTTAACCATCTATTCTCTTATTATCTCCACTCGTTTATTCTTATCTTAAGCAAAATAGGTGAACCTAAGTTTGTTAATTGGAAATGAGAGATAAATTGACAAAAACAATTAGATCTATCACAAAATTGTTAAAATGCTTTATATGAATAAGAGTAATTGATTGTCTAGGTTAATATTAAGCCACTAGATATTAATCATATTCGTAAATGAACGTCTTTTAATATGCAAAAACAATAAAGGGAAAAAGTAACGGTTACTCACAATAAGCCTTGTTTGATGAAACCGGGTAGACATAAACCCTAAAAGAAATTAATCTCAAAGCATGTATCAAATTTCATTGACAATTTGTACATGCAAGAATATATATAAATTTCGATTCTTGATGTTTTCCAAGAGTTTACAAGAGATCATAACCATATTATTTATTTTTTTAGGCCTAAAGCTATAGTTTTTCCATTTCAACTAAGAGCTGGCCTTGGGTCCAACCAGTGTGGTGTTATGTTCCTTGGAAAGTTACCTAGTACGTAATAAATTTGTGATTGTCTAACATGAGACGGTTAAATATTACAAGAACTAAACACTTTACATAACAACCTTAAAACCGTTAGATTACTTTGTGTTCAAATAGTTCCAACTGTGTTAACCTAGATTTATTAGCGGATGTCATGTCACAATACCATATAATATATAAAGAACAAGACAATTTATGAAACACAATTAACATGCAAAATGTCTTATCAGTTATCGTCTTCAATCATTTTATTCATGTTTTGTTCCGTTTAATTTCATTTGTAACTTAGTAAGACAACTGATTTTAAATGATTTTAAATAATCATACATTGATTTAATTAATAATAGAAATATGGTGTGATTGTCACGGGAAGAGGCTTTTAGAAAAAAACAAAATTCTGAGTTCTAACTTCGTTTTATTTTATTTTGTCACCTGCTACTTAAATAGTTATATTTAATTTAAACTAACGGGATTAGACTCCATTAGTAAAAATTTCGTTGAAGGAAATAAGTTAAAAGTTTTTTATTATACAATTTTAAAGTTTGACTTAGTGTCAACCAATGAGACCAAATTTAGTTTATTACAATCCATTATCTCAAATTCAAATTGAATAAAAGGATTTGTTAAATTTTTTTCTCTTATGATATATGAAAATATTAATGAATTATGTTTGTGGGGGTCTTTTACTATAACTATTTAGTTTATTTACGTGAGAAATCACATGGTTTTTGTGGGCCCGTTAACTCTTCAATCAGGGCCGGCTCTAGGGTAGTGCGAGCCGGACCCCCGTCCGAGGCACGCTTTGTTCGGGGGTACGGAGGAATCACAGGAGGGTCGATATGTTATTATAGGTTGACCTTCAATCTATCGTTGGCATGCATGGTAACAGAACTAAGAGGAAAAGAAAAGAACATGCTGGAAAAATTTCCGGTGAGTGAAGCCGAGTTAAATGGTAAAGAAGAAGTAATGGAAATGAATCAATGGTTTTCTTATACCTAATTAATGCATGTGTGCTATAACCCTATTAATACAATATTTTAATAAGAATAAAAGAGCAGGAGGATTGTAACTTACTTCAAAACAAAAATTTTATATTTTTTCCTTTATAAAAGTTAAAATAAAAATTTACATGACAAAATAAGCTATAGAAGTGGTTCGGCTTATTACCTTTCATTTTCTGTATTTGTATTTGTTTAAATTAGATTAATGTTACTAACACACTTTAAAATTAAAATTCTTTATAATTACTGAAAGTATCTTTACACTTTTAAAACATAATAAAAAATTAAAGAATTGTTTTTACTATTTACATTGTTATGACATTTATTTGATTTTTGTTAATAATTTTCTATAATTCTAATAAAAGACATATGAATTATTAGTTTTTTTTAACTATTAATTTCAAATACGATTAGACCAACTAGCAAGACGTTAAAAACCAAAAACGACAACTAACTTACAAAATGAAGTTACACGAATTTTTCCTAATGATACTAATAACCGAAGATCTAATTTTTATCCATAAAAGCCCAACGAATTTATAGCCTTCATGGTTTTTGAAATGTTTGGAAACAATTTTCATCATAAGATTTCTCAGTTTTATTAAGACGCATACATAGTGTTAACATTTATCAATAAAATTAGAGTTCTGGTCACATGGTAAACAACAGGGCCGGCCCTAGGGTAGTGCAAGCTAGACGTTCAACAAATGCCCGTAATTTTCGGGGTCAAATTTATTATATATTAATTTTTTTAGTAAAACGTATGGATCTTAATAAACTTAAAAATATTTGGCACAAATTTTTTTTATCCATAACGTCGTTTAGATAAATTAGCTTGTATATTTCACTACTCGTGAGAGTGTATGGGCCTTTTTATTAGGCACGGCCGAGGTATTAAAATCCTCGGGGTCGGCCCTGCCTTCAATCAATAAAGTATTTACTAAAACGCGTACTTAACCTTGTCACGTTCTTCTAGTTTGATCTCTTTGTGTTCATTGCTGAGACGTCTAATGTCAAGTTAAATAAAATTCGCTCGTTTATGGTAACTTTTAATAATCATGTTTTTAAACAACAAATGTCAGACACTTTGGATAACACTGACAAATGAATCACCTTCTATCCGAAGAACAAAATGTGATGACCAGACCCACAACTGAGAACGCCCTTAGGCTCAAACCAAAACGAATTGCTCTAGGCGAGACTCAAGCCCACGACCTCTAGACTAATCTGCCTTTGGTTATTTTTAATATAATCTAACAATATTTTTTTTTTCTTTTGAGAACTAATTGAGGGTTAAAATTGGTAGTTGTGTTAAATTTAAGGAATATAAGTGAAAAAGTTAACTCGTTAACAAAAGCCTAAAGTAAAAAAGAGAATGTCTCAATTGGATTCTTTGAACCACGGTTAAAGTAAATAGTAAAAAGCCAACATCAAATTTGATTTAAGCGTAATTTACGGCTTCCATTAGCTAATTAATTCCATGTGCATGCCACGTGGATAATATATAATATAGTCTCTGCAAATACCCTATGTCATACGACGTTCGTCCATCCAACGGTGCTAAATCAAGCTTGCGAATTATAATCGAAGCAAGTGGCGATCACCCGAAAGTTGGGGCACGACAATGACTATTCGTTTCAAGTTCGAGAAGTACAGTATAAGGACGCGTATTATCTTACTGATGAAATATAAGTTGAATATTTCGTGACCATCAAACCCTTCACATGTCTACAATACGAGAAAAAGAGAAGCTTGCAAAAAGCAACAAGGAAGCGGAAGAAGCATTTGTGTCTGTAAGCAATGTTGGTACATAGTGAAGAATCCGATACGAGGATGATCAACGAAATAAAATATAGTGTACCTATGCGTCAAATTACATAACATGATTTTAGAAGACGATGGGGCAATTTGTAAATATTATGAACCTGATACTCTTTACGTTTTCTTAATATTGAAGAAACTGATGTTAAACAAAAGAAGACTAATATTCATGAATTACGTAACCAACACATATACACGTCCTGGCATCCCACCGAGATATTTTAATTTTTAGAAAATATTTTTTTTCTTATTAACACAAATATTAATCTTACCTTTGTGGTGTTAAAATTATTACTACTATATGTATTAAATTACTTATATGTATTAAAAAAACGGTTGAATAGAGAAAAAAAAAGATATCCATATTGGTCAGAGAATGAATAACAGAAAGTAAGCAATGATGTGACGCTAAGCTGGCACAGAGTACATAACAAAGAATGATATGTACACGGTGCATCTCATAGCCTAACGTAGAAATAACTAAAATAAAAACTTTACATTTCTTTAAAAATGATTATTTTTTAATACAAAATTTCAATTTTTTAGAGGGACTAAAAATTATTTCTTGTATTATTGCAAATATTATCCTTAATTTGTGCTCATCGTCGTATTAACTTTATAATTTCAAGTAGGATCAAAAGTTAAAGAACCAACACATGGCCAAATTGTCATTTCATGAATAAAAAATAATATAAAAAATAAAAATAAAATCTTATGACATATTCTGCATTAACTATTTGACATTATATCATTCCTCATTCTCACGATACCAAATTGAAGTATTTCATACATTTTAAATTTAATATAATTAAAAGGTCAGCTTTTTAAAATTTTGTTTCACGTATTGTTTCTTGCTTATATCGAACAAGGGTTTTAGCAGCGGCTAAGGGTGTAAACGAGCCGAGCCAAGTCGAGCCCGAGCTCGGCTCGTTTAGCTTACATGGAGCTCGAGCTCGGCTCATTTCGTTCTTTATTTCTAAAGCTCGAGCCCGGCTCGTGAATAGTTTTCCAAACTCGAGTTCGGCTCGTTTACTATTAACTAATTAATTTATATATTTTTTATATTTTTCTTCAATTAAAATTGCATATATAACATAATATATATTATTTAGTTATTTTGTTAATTTATTAATTATTATATACATATATATACATGTAAATATATATGTATATATATTATAAAATTATACAAATGACTGACTCGTTTAAGCTCGTGAGCCAGCTCGAGTTCGATTTGTGAAGCTTGGGTCCAGGCTCGTTTATTAAACAAGCTTACTTTTAGGCTCGAACTCAGGCTCAAGCTCGTTTAAGTTCGGATCGATCGAGCTTTTTTACGAGTCAATCTCGAATAGCTTGCAAGTAGCTTGACTCGCTTGCAACCCCTAGCAGCGGCCACTAAATACATATTTTCAAACAAAAATTGTATCAAATGAACTAAAGTTAAGGTGGTTAACTTTAGATATAGATCTTTGATATTATAATAATCACTCATATATTAGCTAATAAGATAGCATGTGAAAGATAGAAAGAAACGGTTTAACCGCTACATAATATTTATTACGTTTAAAACGATGAACATAAGTGGTTGTGTGATTCTCATAATTCTCTACCAATTTTGTATGAAACTCCATTTTCAACAAAATTTGTGTTGGAATGTCGTAAGAAAATTAAACGTAGATATACATTTAACAAATTTAAAAAAAATTAATGAATATAAGTTATTAAAGAAAAATTAAATTGAAAATACATAAATGAGTTAAAAGCGTATATTATTTACAGTAAAATAGGTGAGAATAAAACTTAAAAATATTATTGTTGCTACCAACATTCTATTTTACTATTTATAAATCCATAAAACATATATTTAAATGGGATTAAATGGGGTTCGGTGATAATCGAGACGGTCCAATGGAGGTTTGTTCAGGTGTCAGATGATTTCTAGGTTTAAATTGTGAAGTTGATCTATGGCCCTAAAGATGTGAAGTTGATAATGTGGTTTGGGTAAGAACTATTAAGGTATGATGAGACCTAGATACTGTTCCTTGGTCATGTACAACGAGCATTAACGAATTCAACAATTTTTTTTACAGGTGTCTGAATTTTGTCAATTGAATATCATCGATCGAGACATTTGCATTATAATAGTACAGTTTTTTTTTCATAAGGGGCGACCAACCCTGTATCGCACTGGTAGGTCCGCCCCCATGTATAACTTTTGTTGATAAAATGATATATTTTTAATTTTAATCAACATTATAAACACAAACGTAAACGGCGTCTTCTTACACTTAATTAGCAATAATTAATAGTTGCTTGTTAGTTTTGCAAGCATACATTATAAGGATATATATATTGTCATTAGTGACACACATGAAACTGTCCTTAATGTGAAAGTTAAAGAACTCCAAATTCAGACGTCTTTTATTTACTAATGTCATTGCGTGTGGTTTGTAAATTGTAACACAAATAGCATATGAATATTAAACTAATTTATTTTACTATTTCATAAACACCGAGTTTTATATCAGCAAGCCTTTAGACGACAGTTTTTTCCCAAAACATGAAATGGT
The DNA here is from genome assembly GCF_021521415.1 of Bidens hawaiensis. Classification (NCBI taxonomy): domain Eukaryota; kingdom Viridiplantae; phylum Streptophyta; class Magnoliopsida; order Asterales; family Asteraceae; genus Bidens; species Bidens hawaiensis. The sequence continues at coordinate 15,670 of NW_027500506.1, forward strand.
ATGCTTGTGTTACTCTATGATGTCTGCGATCATAGGGTGTATGGGGTGCCTTTTGTTATTGCGTTGCCCCGAAAAAACAATCCGGAACAAAAATCGACGGCTGGGCTTTTTATTTTTTTTAAAAACAGAGCTGAATCGAATTTAAAGATTTTCACTTTGATTTTAAGTAATTTATAAAATTTAATAAATATATAACTCAACTGTGTAGCCCAAATATATAACAATCAGTTAGTTATCAAATAACAAAATGATTTAGCCCCAAATTCATTATTTTGTGTAAAAAAATTTGGTACGTTTTCAAACTCAAATGGCAAAACCGAAATCAAACTGAAAACCAAAACTGAACAGTTTTCAAAACTAAAGTTTCAGTTTTAGTTCAAACCTAATCATGCAGACCCCTAACTAAAAGGAGCTTGTTTAGAGAATCTTTAATTTGTTTAGAAGTTGTTAAAATTAAAAATTCTCCAAAAGAGATAAGCAGCTAGGGCTGTCAATTCCTGAAACGACCCGAAACCTGACACGAAAAAATATAGGTTTTGGGTCGGCTGACACGACCTGTTTTCTTAAATAGGTCAACCCGAACCCGACCCATTTAAAAAATGGGTAAACCCAAACCCGACCCGTCAAAAAATGGGTTGACCTGTTAACCCGTTTAAAAATTTTATAGAAGTTAATATTTTGATTTTAGAGATAAGAAGTGTTAAATTTTTAAGTTAAATACATTGATTTATAATTTTTCATAAATCTATTAATTTTTATAAATTAAATTAATTACTTTTTAAATATTTTTATCCACTCTTCACTTCCATTATTTATATTTTATTAGTCTTAACCATCTATTCTCTTATTATCTCCACTCGTTTATTCTTATCTTAAGCAAAATAGGTGAACCTAAGTTTGTTAATTGGAAATGAGAGATAAATTGACAAAAACAATTAGATCTATCACAAAATTGTTAAAATGCTTTATATGAATAAGAGTAATTGATTGTCTAGGTTAATATTAAGCCACTAGATATTAATCATATTCGTAAATGAACGTAAAATGGGTTGACCCGAAACACAACCCGAACACGCCACAAATTTAAATGGATTGACACGACCCGACACGAATAAATATATGGGTTGGGTTAGAGTTGAAGAATCTCGACAAGCCAACCCGCCAACCCGAAACCTATTAACCCGATAACCCGCTAACCCGACACGATTGACACCCCTATAAGCAGCCTATGGTTAGTTGATTTGCCATGACATATTTTGGTAGAATTTATCACACAATGTTTTTTTTTGGAAGCTTAAATTGTTAATTCTGCAACCTATATACGTTTTATTTAAAGGGTTTTCTCTAGGTAAACATATTGGATAACCGTTAGTGTTAAAAATAGTCCTATATATGGCTATGAATAGAAGAGATGACCAATGCTAAGGTTTGAAAAGATATAATTATTTGTTAAACAAAACAAAATATATAGTCCTGACTCCTGACGGCTATATTTAAAACTAGTGATATATTATCTTTTACTTGTAAAGATGTTTAACAATAATCTAAGCATAATTAATAAGGTTACTCCATAAATCAAGTCAACTATCTAAACTAATAATAAAAATATGAACTGATGCACATATCTGTAGTTATATTCTTTTAATCATTTAAAATTAAAAGTTTATAAGGTCAACTAGCACTCTCATTTGCAAGCGCAACTCATGGGTTGAGTTTTTGTTTTTATTTATTTACTCATATGTTTTTAACTATATTTGGTTGTTGGGCTAGCGATGGGTTTTTGGGGTGGTACTCGGGACATAATTGATGGTGCGGACTCATGTACAAGTTTTCTTTTGAGGACGTGTCAGCCTAGCATCTCATGTTCGCATTCAGGGAATAGAAATGATTGGATCAGTCAGAGGCCCGCTAATGATCTAAATGACCGTTAAAAAGGAAAAAGATCACTATATTTTGCTTGTCCGCTTAAAATATTTACGAAAGGGCAAATTTTCATTATGGAGGCGTATATCAACTTATTAAGTGAAGAGGTATGTACCCGCCTCAACACCGAGCGAGGCGGGTCAACCCACAAGATATAGACAAGAGTCTTGAAATCAAGACATTATGAAGGCACAAAGCCAAAACCTATGCGCATGGCGCATATAACATATGCTCACGCATATCACATATGCTCATGCATCACATGCTCACGCATATCACATATGCTCAGGCATCACATATGCTCACGCATCACATATGCTCACGCATATCACATCCGCGCGTGGCGCATATCACATGCTTGTGCATATCACATCTGCGCATGAAACATCTGCGCGTGAGAATAAAGAGAAGACCTCGCGCATCCTCAGGATAGGCGCGTATCACACATGCACATAATCAACCTCGTCCTTATCCAAATCAGGATTAGGGCAACCTTGATTGTGCACGTCAGACAACCTTCCAGAAGGTATATTTTTAAGGAATAAGAATATGCTGATGTTGACAGCTGCCAAATGAAAGGTGGACAACTCAGCATAACCCATGTGCTACCACGTGATTATAACCAATGAAAAAGCACCAGGTGTCCCCAAGGACACGTGGCGCAAATCAATTGGAGGAGGCCAACAAGGCTGAGCTCAATCAGTGGAAACCCTAGCACTATAAATACCACATCAACTCCACAAGGAAAGACACTCAATCACTCAGTTACATACAATCACAGATAATTACAGAGTATTCAGCTATTAAGCAATACACTCCAAATTTCCTTACTCTCATATTATTATCTTCTCCTACAAACACTTATTCTCACACCGGAGGGTTACCCCAAAGAGGACCCCTCTGTCCCTTTCTGAGGGGTAAGTTTACGGTGCTGTTCATTTTGTAGGTGGAAGAACCCAGATCCTAGAGATCCATCGGTGAAATAGCATATCACACCCGAGGAAAGTAGATCGTCTACCAGTGAGTCGATCCACGTTTCTTCATTAAGTAAATGTCATTATATGGCAATTTGTTAGAATAGTTCATCCTGGTCAGAATCTTATATTGAAAACTTCATGGTTAAATTTTGGATCTTCAACAAAGTTAATCTCCATATCACTATCTGTTTTGAACATCTCGATCCAACGCTTTTTGGGCCATTACAAAGAAAAATTATATGGTATCTAGACTCGTATCATTAAACGATTTGCCCTGGTAACTTGATGATGAAGACGAATTGGAGGATGGAGTTATAGAAATCCATGGAATAAATTGGTTAAAAGAAATATTTGTATATGGCATCAGAGAAATGCTTATAATGCATTAATGCTTGTAAAATTAAAGTCGGTGTGAGTATTTATAAGGAAAATTCTTTCTTCTTAAGTTGGATGGCAATACACAATTATATGACCATTGGAGAGTTAAAATGGCACTCAGGATAGTGGCTTGATTAACATGCTAGAGATGAACTCAGATTTGGCATCGACATCCATGAAATGAAGTAGCCGTTACTGATTGATGCAGATCCCATCCCGAGTCCACTCCGTCATTGATGTCATTGATGACACTCCGAGTCCTCCAATAATGATATAGGTAGGCCTGTAAACGAACCGAAAGTTCGGGAACTATTCGTGAACCGTTCGGTGGGAAGTTTGTTTATATTCGTTTATTTAATAAACGAACGAACGTGAACAAAAAATTTGTGTTCGTACAATTAAACGAACGAACATGAACACATGTTCTGTTCGTTCATTTATGTTCATGAACGTTCGTTTATGTTCGTTTATTTATGTTCGTTTGTTTTTGTTTATTTATGTTTATTTATGTATTAATAGAACATAATTAAATATTATATAGATAGGTAATCTGATTAAAGGTTTTTATATTTATTAATTTGTGTTCATTTAAGTGTTTTCATTTATGTTCGTTATCTTTGTTCAGTTATGTTCGTTTAGATTTTAAGCAAACGAACACAAATGTCCCTTTTTAAATAAAAACGAACATGAACATAAATATTTGTTCGATTAAGTGTCCGTGTTCTTTTAAAGTTAAATGAACGAACACGAGCATGCCTTTGTTCGTGTTCATTCGATTCGTTTACAGGCTTTTATTATTCACATTGATGAATACATTGGTCTCAATCTATAGGCTCTGCTGATTTTATTTGTGTTCATGAACCGTTCCTGAACACATTAATTTCGTTAATGAATGAACACAACATAAAATCTAGTTCAGTAAGTGTTCGTGAACAGTCCGTGAACACATTATTTTCTTAACGAACGAACATGAACAAGGCCTTGTTTGTGTTCGTTCGGTTCGTTTACAGCCCTAGATATAGGGCTTATTATTGACTTCTATGTACTACACCTAGTGCTGTAGAAACCGCTAGTCGTTAGTCGGACGGTGGGGTGGAGACTTACGATTAATTGGGATAAATTGGATCGAAGTTTGATGTATTTTCAGTTTTATATATGCACGCACACATTTTTTATATGTAATTTCAGTTTTATGTATGCACAAACACATTTTGGCCGGAAATTGGTTAGAATCTCGCCGAAAACCCTTATTTTGGCCGGAATCTCGCCATAAACCGCCGATTTTAGCCGGATCTCGCCATAAACCGCCGACTAAGACCCATTAATCTTGATTTTGGTTGGATTTTATCATTGATCGATTAGCCCAAAATTAATCGGTAAGGTGAGGATTGGTGATTAATTAAGAATTAATCAATGCCTAGTTTCATGATCCACTTATTCATTACTTTTGTTTTCCTTTTTCTTAATATTTTAATTTTGACTATTAACTAGTTTTTTTAAATATATAAAACTGTTTTAGTTAGGGCGTCAGACAATATGTAAAGATATATATTACTACAAACACAGTAATGCATGATACATTCAGTTATTTTAAATACGTTCAATGAAAATTTTATAAATCAACCTTTTTATAAATAACAATTATTTCATAAATACGTTCAAAGAAAATTTTGATGTACGAAATTATGAATGCTAATATGGGCTCTAAAAAGTTTTCTTATTTGGGCTTTAAAAGATAGTAAACAAGCCTAAAAAATCACATCGGAGTATCGGACTATAAAACTTGTAATAGATAATTATGTTTTTCACATGCTTAAAAATGTGAATACTTTGTTATTCAATTATATTCACAAATTTGTAATGACTATTGTAACATCTTCAATGTATGTCATGCCCTCCGGTCTAGAAAAATAACATACTTGTTACCTTAGCAGGAAACATCAAGTCTTCGTCTGAAATCCATGAGGCGGCTGGAGGAGCTGGTGGAGGAGGGAGCCTTACATTGAACACGAACTACCATTAACTTGTTTTATATTATACAACGGATAGAGATGATGATAACTCCCGTTGTTAGTGTTGCTGTGAGCATGCTTGTATATCTTATCAGTAATTTTTCAAAGAAAAAAAACTACATTTTATTATCCTATTGGCATTACTTTTGTCCTACTTCCTGGTTATATGCATCGTATTATTGGAAGTCTAACAGCGTGCAGGTGTCAATCCGACTACCCCCTGTATGCTTTGCTTTGATGCTTCTTGTCTATTAGAAGTCTACTGAAGACAAGTGCAAAAAAAAAACATATATCAAGCTTTCACATATGCAATTAAGTGATTAACTTTTGTTACAAAATTCGCATCCATAGTTGGTTTGAGGTAGAAATAATTAGTTTAAGGTTGAGAATTAAATGATGAACAAAGTTAAAGAATATAATTCAAAAGTAGAAATTTCACTTATAATGTTCATTAAATATAGTCATATAGTTTTTGAGTCGATCGAGTGATCTAACTCATATAAATTGTAGCCTATATAAGTTAGCTTAAGCACATATAGAAATATCTTCTAGCTAATGTCGGTCTGTATGTGTCTAACTAAAAAATTCAAATAAAAGTTAGAAGCCCGTCTAGGCTAGTGAACTTAGAACTAGAGGCGTAAAAAGTCAGTTTATTTGCAAAACCGGTTCGGGTAATAAACCGAACCCAATTGGTCAACATGTTAGAAAAATCTGTTTTGTAAAAAACCGGATCGAGTTATAAATTGGTTTTAAGAGGCAAAAATGTTCAAACGTATCAAACCAATTCAATTCGAGTGATAAACCGGTTTGGGAAAAAAACGCCTTTTTCTTGTATGTCATTCAAATCTGTTCGAGTCCAAAGCCGAGTGAATGCGACTACAAACTGGTATACAACATGAGGGTTGGGTCGAGTCTTATTGAAGTGGGCCTGCTCAAAAACTAATTTGCCGGGCCCAAACCTATTTTTTTTGTCACCTTACAATATTTTAATGTTGTAAGATGTCAGGCGTTTAGCCTAAAATGGTTAACCATGATAAGACAGCCGACAGGTGTAATTGAGTTCATGAATCATGAGGATCCAACTATCCAAGGCCTTTAAGTTTAAAGGCTAGTATTTCAAGTTCATCAACCACATAATTCAAAATAAAAAAAATTAAAATAAATTAAAATTATAAAGATTGTTCATGATGATAGTACGTATACATAACTTCATATTCTTACAACAAAAACTAAAAGGAATATACAAATAATCAAGGTTCGACGGCTGGTTCGGTATACAAGTCCAGTTTAAAGTTTCAAATCAAGCAGAACCATTAATTTGTCAAATCATGAAAACAGAATCGCAAATTAAATTGTTTAAATCTTAAACCAATTAAACCGACCAACTTGCTTCGATTTAATAAATTAAAACCTTCTTTAAGTATAATTATCGGTTTAGAGATATTTAATATGATGCCTCAGAGAATTCTCATCCAACCCCTCATATTATGTGAGGGGTGTTTTTATAATTTAGAGAGTGATTCAGGGTGCTGTGAGTGAAGAGTTTTTATATTTTAGAAAAAGTAGTGATTTTTCTGTATATTTGAAAAGTTACTGTTCATCCCCTATAATTTTTTAATATATTTTGAAAGTGGTTGTGAGTGAATGAAAGAGAAAAGGTAATGATAAAAGGTATAAAAAGTATTATTTAATTGAAATAAAAAGAGAAAATAAAGTGAGTTTTAGTGTAATTTTTGGTTTACAGATAGGAAGTGGGATGAGAATGCTCTCGGGCTCACCTTACTCACATCTGATCATTCCAAATAAATATAAAAATGGATGTCACCCATAATTAAATATATTACTTATAAAAGGTTGTTTTCATGACTAAGCATAAGTAAATACTAGTAGGAGTGCCCGCGCGTTGCAGCGGGGACGCAATGAGCCCACGCGTTGCAGCGGGGAAGCAATGGGGATGTGTTCGGTATGAGGTCGGTTTGCGGTGCGTTGGTGAGGCACAGAGAATTTAGTCAGTAACTGTTTAGGTCTGTGGCGAGGGCATGACCGGTGTAAATGAACAAATGATTTATATAGTTGAACAAAAAACATAGTTATTGTGATTAGAATTGGATGTAAGTAGTTAACTATGAACAAGGCATAACTATATCATGTTATAAAGGAGTTTAGTTGGATTAGGCGTGGCAACGAATGTTAGTTTAAATTTGGGTTAGTTGGATTCGGTGTGGCAAGTTAACTTTGGTTGTGTACTATCAGCCAAGCCAATGTATTATGCCCATCTTAAAATAGATATAGTAGTTTAATTGTATGGTGCGTATGCTTGTGTGTAACACGCTAATTCCATCCATTAGTGGCCCTCCTACGTCGACCGTCTATGATTTAGTGTGTAGCATAACTGGACAAAAAATGCATTTGAGAAGTAATAATAACATGTTATCATAAAGATATGCTTTTGCGTTGTGAAATTTAGTCGAGTGGAGGTGTAATGATTGGCTCGTTCCAACTACATGAAAAGCTAGTAAGGAGAACAATAGTAAAAATCCCATATATAGTTCAGAAGAAGGGGAATGAAACCCGGATTTAGACCTCCAAACTTGTAAAAGTTTCTATATCTTAACTACTAATCTTATTCTTAGTTAATTGTAGCCTGTTAAATATGAAATAAAGCAAAGGGATTGAATATCACATCACAAAACTAAAACTACTAAAAACTCTAGTTGTGTTGTTGGGCTTCACTAATTAAACAGGTTTGGTGACAATAAATGCGCACAATTGATTTGTTTATGTAACATAATTTATTACATCCTGACTACTAATCTTATTCTTAGTTAAATCTAGCACTCTTTTATCTCAGGTGAGAATCACCTTGATCAGATAGGGTTGGTGGCATTATCAGTGGGAACTTCTCTATATACATAAACAACCTCCTTTTGATAATCAAGTACTTGCGCATTGCTGTGGGTTCACTATGAATATCGCGTATTATGTGATGATTATATTTTTTTAATTTTCATGTAGGTCATATATAATTAAAGATCTGAATGCGATGTATTAGGAGAAGTAATGGTAAATTACGTGCTAGGTAAGATAAACAAATCCATTTCATGCATCCCTAAACCAAGTAAAACATCTAAACCAAAAAGAAATGAAAAAAACAAGGATGATTTGAAAACACAAAATTGTAAGTTTGCATAATTTTAATAATAACGGGGATGATAAAGGTAGAAACTCAAAGTTTGCATGGAAATTAAATCATTATGGGGTTGCTAGAGTCTCCGTATAAATAATGGCTTGTTTTCCTTGATAGTACAACAAAGGATAATACGAGTCGTCGCCATCATAGTTGTGTCTATCTCATTAGTAAATCCATCATCTGATACGACCATAAACCTGCCGGTTGTGGTGATGTATGTTATGGTCATCCCTATTAGTAGAGGGCTTATTTGTGGGAATACCCATACTTTTGTTCATGTATGAGATGCCATTTCCATAAATCTACGGTCCAATGCGGGAAACCGTAAGTAACAAACATATGCAGGTCATTGTGAATGACAAGCCAATGTACATCCGAGGGCTTTGTTGGAAGCTTTGGTAAGGTTGTTTTACTCAAGTTCTCCGTGTAAGTATCAAAAGCCAACAACCAAACACGTTGCGTTAAATATGTGGGTTCCACAACAAAGTACAGAACTCCATTATTGAATACTCCGGTTTTCCATTGATGGCCCTTTGTTCGCAGTTATTCGTTTAGGGTTCCAACTTTTTTCCATTTCCCTGCTTCTGTGGAGTACTTGTATAATTTTGTTTTCTCATGGTTGCGTTTTACATGTAGGACGGTATATTCACTTATATATTGTAAGTACATTCCAACAGTGTCAGATCGTGTGTTGAAAATGCCTCTAGTGGTTGTGGTAGGTAGAATTGTGTATGCGCTTGTTAGGGGGTTACAGATGACTAATTTTTTAGTATTGCGAGAACATAAACATATAAGGCCATTAAGAGTTGTAAGAATGTTGACTTCATGAGGATTTGCGTCGCCTGGTAGTGGAACGACAATGTTTGACATAGGATCTGGGTATGGTGAAGTAAGGGGGTAGACTATGGTGTGCCACGGGCTGAGAACTATAATTTTTTGGTTATAACTTCTTTGAAAGTAGCGACAATGTGTTGCGGTAAATTGTTTTGATGACAGTAACTCGTTCCATTGTTTGCACACGGTCTTACATTGGACAACACACTTAGGTTCAAGTCTTATTAATATGTCGTACACCAATAGTTCCGTGTGGAGATTGTCAATCGAAGTTGGACCGGGTGCATAGTTAGCTTTGGTACATTTTTTTGCACTTTTATGCATGCCTTCCATGGAGATTTGTATCTACATCAAAAGGTTTTGTATATGAGTCATTTAGATGAGCATTAGTTTTATAGAAATGCAGGGTGAAAAAATCTGAAATTAAAAACAATTTTAATAAAGATCCTTCAGTGAGTTGAAGTTAACTGACGTAGGTGTTATGGAATGCAAGATTGATCAGTAGTGGTAAGCTAGTAACATGTAGAAATAAGTAGTAAGCAAGTGAGGATAACATGCATGAAGAAGTAGAAGTATACATGTAACATAGTTAAAAGGATAAAGAAAGTATATATGTAAATAAAAGTGGATGGAATGAAAACATACCTGCTTTCGTGATGCAATGGTTGTGGTGTTGGAACCTATGGCTGGAAACTTGGGTCATAGGGATTATATAGTAGACAGGTTGTAACGGCTCGTCATGACAGTTAATAATTTTAATGGGTGTTCAATAACAATTAATTGATTGGAACATGGAGATGATGGTTGATTGCATCCTTTGATTGCACAATGATGTGTGTAGGGAGGCTGTTAATAACATTCAAATGATCAGTTTCAGTTGATTAGCATCTTAAAAACGACTTTTAAGATACTATTAATAATATGATGCAATAAAACATGTAACCGTTTGGCAAATATTGAAATGCATAAGAATTCATTAAGAGGCAGCTGGTAGAATTCATCTGAAGGAATCCTAATTGTTCAATAAGAGGCTGCTGCTAGAATTCACCCGTTAGACTATATTTTGACCCGTTTGACCAGATTCACTTCAAGCGCCTATTTGGAGCTGTTTAATTTAAATTCATTACCTAAACTACTTATCACTAATTCATTATGTTTTGACCCGTTTCATTTTAGTACACCATATTTTGAGTCCTTTATTATAATTATAAATATTATAATTAGGCAGTGTGCATAGGCAAGTTTAGTAGGTTTTGGGTTCAAACCGAACCAAATTCAACGCTTTTGTTATTGATTTTAAAAAACGGGTTTGGTTCAGAGTATTGTTTTTGGTTTTTGAATTGTTGTAGTGTTCGGTTTGTTTATGGGTGGGTTATTGGATTTACTTTTGGGGTTAAAATGTTTGAGTCTAAAATAATGATTTTGCACATAAACTTTTAAAGTAGATTTTTATCAACCATTTATTAATGATTTTACATATGAAACTTTTGGGCCATAAATTCAGCAACAAATATTCAAACAAGTTTGGTGTGGTTCGATTATGTAGTTCGGATAGTTTTAAAGTCTAATTTTGTTCAGTTTTGGATAGAGGCGGATTTTCAATGAAAACATAGTTAACTGGATCATCGCTTAGTATTTTCGGTCGGTTGTTTTGGTTTGGTAAGTTTTTTCGTTTTCAGTTGGATTAATCAGTTTTTACTCACCCATAGTTCTATTTTGTACACTTACAAACGAATCAAGGTCTTTATTAAGTAACTTATACACTACTTGAGTTTAAACTCGTCCAAGCTGAGCTTCTACCAGATTGAACTGGTACCAACAAGTTCTAAAATCATTACGACTAATTTGTAAGTTTTAATATGTATGTACACTTGAAATGATTTTAATTTTGTTTCATTTTAATACACCAGATTTTGGCCTTTTTAATCCTAAAATGCCATATTTCGGAACGCTTCATTTTAATACAACATTTTTTGGCCCGCTTAATTTCGTATCACTTGAACTTGACCCGTTCATATATCAGGTCACTATTTTGACCTTTTTAGATATTGTATCAAAATTTTTTATATAGTCATATTTAAATTTCTGACCTATTTCATTTTAATACAACAAATATTTGCCCGTTTCATCCTAAAATGCCATCTCTTGGCATGTTTCATTTTAATACAACATTTTTTTAGCCCGTTTAATTTCGTATAACTGTAACTTGACCCGTTCATATATCAGCTGACTCTTTTGACCTGTTTAGTTATTGTATCGTAATTTTTTATATAATAATATTGATATTACATACAAACAAAAGTTATGACAGTTATACAAATAATAGGCAAGTGGGTTTAGTTAAATTCAGTATGTGAATTTTTAGTGAAGTTCATTTATTAAATTAGTTATGGTTTAGGCTTCAATTTGTTCTCCAATTACTTAAAGTGCAATTTTGACTCCTTTCATTTTAATTCACTATGTTTTGATCTGTCTCATTCTAATACACCAGATTTTGGACCGTTTCATCTAAAAATGAAAGCTAGTTTCATTTGAATTCAACGTATTTTTACCCGTTTAATTTCGTTTCCCCGTACTTTGACCCGCTCATATATTGGCCCGTTTCATTTTAATATGTCTGGACTCGTGTATATATCAGTTAACTATTTTTTGACCCTTTTTTGTTTTAATTCACTATGGTCTGACCTGTTTTATAGTAGTACGCCAGAATTTGGCCCGTTTCATCCTAAAATGCCATATTTTGGCTCGTTTCATTTTAATACAACAATTTTTGGCCCGTTTAATTTCTTTTCACCGTAACTTGACCTGTTCATATATCAGCTAACTATTTTGACCTGTTTAGTTATCGTATCTTAATTTTTTATATAATAATTTTTATATAAAACTTATGACAGTTATACAAGTAATAGGCAAGTGGGATTAGTTAAATTCAGTATATGAAGTTTGAGTGAAGTTCGTTTATTAAATTAGTTATGGTTTAGGCTTGCCTTTATTCGAGTTTTTAACAACTCATTCTCGAAAAAGTTAAAGTGCAACTCATGCAAGTGGGCTTAGATGAATTCATTATGTGAAGTTTGAGTTGGGTTCCTTTATTAAATTGGTTAAGACTTAGGTTTGGCTTATTCGAGTTTCTAAGAAGTCGATCTCGAATAAGTTAAAGTTCAACTCAACTACTTCAGACTCCTACTGGCCACTTATTTTTTATGTAACAGATGAGTTTCTATTAAATAAAAAGCATGCAATATACGTGGAAACATCTTTCTATAAGCTAGGTAAAAAACATATGAAATAAGAAATAACTAACAGATGAGTTTCTATTAAATAAAAACCATGCAAGTTGCGTGGAAACATCTTTCTATAAGCTAGCTAAAAACATATGAAATAAAAAATAATGAAAGATGATAATAAAAGTAGGACCAGATTCTTACGATTTATTTTTTTTAAAATGTAAATGCACACAGAGGTATTTCCCAAGACTGCGTTGAAGATATATCATCCAACAGGAACTTAGATTCAGCCGCATAATCAACGACCATCAATTTTTACAGTAATCCTCTGTGTTTTATCATTATTGTACTCCCGTGGTGCAACCATAAACGGAAAACGTGTGGGACCCATGTTGCTTTCTTAAGCTGTGTTTGATAAGCACTTCCATCATCCTATAAACATTTGAAAGGTGCGTTAGAAACATGAATGCGGCCTAATGGTCAGCCAAGCAAGTGATATGGCGTGATGCAATTTTTGTGCACATTTTGCATGGGTTGTTCAGATAAACTTCTTGTATTTGTAGTTTATTTAAAGTAATGTTTATTTAGTTACTTTAGGATTTACCTTTGACCTTATGTTATCAAAGGTAAAGGTAAGGAGCAAGCACCCTATTATGGTTTCTGCCTCATCAGCAAAAAGAGACATCACCATTGGTGTCTGAGAACTTGGCTGACACAACATACCTGCAATATCAACCAATTATATAGACATGATGGCCATGATTAGTAATCGTCAAAATTGTCATAGTTTCACACACCTCAATTTAGAGTAGGTTGGTGTTTTTTTGCACATTTCACATGAGTAAGCAGAACCAACATTATCCGTAAGTTTGTTGTTGCAAGTTTTGGAGGCGCGATAATGCATGGCTTGATCAATCTTGATGAAACTCATACATGCACGTGTAGTGTAATATACAGGCTGCAAGACAAATGTCATTGTTAGGCTAACATAACAAGTCAAAGTTGTTATGATGTTGGATGACATTATTATTACTTGTGACAATTTAGGTGATAGGTTGTTGGAAGCTAATACCTTTGCTTCACCCAAAGACGGGTTGTTGGTTATATAGTGAAGTCCCATGCGATCAGAGTACATCTACGGGGCATCATTTCTAAGCCCAGGTCTAAAAGTGGACCCCACGACTTCAAAGTTCAAGACGCTTCCTTCTGAACCACACCATGTTTTTAGTTTCTGTGACTCATGGCTGATTAAGTTAATGTCGATGATGGTTTTGGTGATTGTTGACAATATATACCTAAAGCAATTAATCAACAACAAATAAGCAATTAAACATGGTTTATAACATGTGAATTTAAGATGTGGTTCTATTTCTGGATTACCTCCAAAATCACATACTCTTAACGATGTGGCAAATATACCTACTGATAAAGAATAAAATGTAATATAACATAAATTAAACTTAACAAAAAAGCCAAAAAAAGTAAAATAAAATAAAGTACCTACTTCCCTATAAAGTAATACCATGAGGTCAAAGAAAGTATTACATTTCTTTAAGCTTCTAATCATCCCGTACGTTGTATTTTCTACTTCAGCTGTTGATTGGTGCCCCATCTTTAATTTTAAAGAATGGGTTTGGGGTGAAACAGGTCTTTCTATAAGTGTGGGGCAAAATGGGCCTGCCAAGGTCAGGTTGACCTAGGCCTGTACACGAGGTATTTTTATATCTCGAAGCAACATAATTTAGAAAAAAATAATCTTACAACAAACATGCATAGGAAATATATATACAGTATATTGATTTGGTATATATAAAACCAAAAGTTATAAAAATAAAGAAAGTCAAAAAATGAAGTTAAAATTCAGTCTGGATGTTTGAACCAATAACAAATGTGAAATCCCCTCTTTAGTTAATCTGTAGCTGGTTGATGCTGCAAAATATATGCAATATTAACAGATGTATAAACAAATTCAAATATTTATTAAAAAAAGTTAGAAACTTTTTATACATGTCGGTGGTATGTGTTCCATTGTCATTGGTCTAGGAGGATCTCTCGATAGACAACGTTATTGGTGAAAACGCCTGTTGCTGTGATCTTTTTGGATGGGTGCACCAAGACTTTTGTGTTTTCCATTGATGTGCCTCTTGAAAATGCCACGTATAGCTGACCATCACAGAACACCGGTTCTGGTAGGTAAATACCGACGTGGGGAATGGTTTGACCCTGGGCTTTATTTATCGTCATGGAAAAGCTCAGTCTAATTGGGAATTGTCTTCTTATTAGCTTGAAGGGAAACATGTCCTCCTCTGAGAGGCTTAGAGGGATTCTTGGGAGGAGAACTCTTTTGCCAGCATGCACGCCTACAGCTATTTCAGCGTCAATTGCATTTGGCTGGAATCCCTTGCAGACCAGTCTTGTGCCATTGCATAGCCCATCAGACGGGTTTAGGTTTCGTAACAAAATAACCGGGCATCCTATTTTCAAGAGCAACTTATGTGGGGGTAATCCACCAACATTTAGTGAGTTTAAGAATTCAATTGGGTATAGGTGGTGGTGGCCATCTTCAGTTTCATCAAAACTATAGTAGACGCGCTCATCACCATTGAAAATATCGATCATGTAATCGTTTACCTCGTCGACACTATCATTTCGGGTTGTTAAGATTGCTCTGGAGCTAATGTAGTCTGGCGAGTGTGCGTTGCTGTCAAGTGAGGGGTAGATGATGTTGATTAGGTCTCTTATAGAATTATCATTTATGGTGAATGGTACGGTCATGGCATCGGGGATTTTGATAAAATTGTCGTTCATGGTTTCCTCAGTTTCGTCTCTGACTCGTAAAAGGAATTCTGAAAACCATTGATCACTAAGCGCCCTCATATTTATAGAAAGACGAAGTTTCTCTGTTGAAGACCACAAAGGCGACATTCGGAAGCTAGCGTTTACGATCTGTGCTCTAGTGGCACGCGTAACGACGGGTAACACCTGTCTGAAATCACCACCCATTAGCATTAATTTTCCACCGAATTGGAGGGTGCTACCCATAATGTCTTGCATTGTGCGGTGTACTGCTTCTATCCCTTGTCGGTTGGCCATGGACGCCTCATCCCAAATGATTAGTCTAGCTAACCTAATTAGCGCAACAGCCCCAGTTTACATTGGTATGTTACATGTGGAGTTGGTATCTAAGTGTATTGGGATGTTGAATCTTGAATGTGCCGTTCTTCCGCCTAGCATGTTATTCGCTGCGGCGCCCGAGGAGGCTGTCGCAAGTGCCAGTAGGCCGCGTGAGCGAACTTCGGCTAGCAATGCCTTATATAAGAAAGTTTTCCCAGTTCCACCAGGCCCATCGACGAAGTATACCCCAGGAATATCACTATTGACGTGACTCATAATTTTGTCGAATATGTATTTCTGGTCTGTGTTTAAGGAGTTTTGAGCCTGAAGGTGCGACGGGTCTACAATTATACTGTACTCTTCTTGTATTTCACGTTGTACGGTTGTTTGGAAGTTCATTGGATGCATAATGCGTGGTAGGTCGTACTGTTGCAGTGTTTTCCCCATTGAATGCAAGAAGTTACCAATTTCGTTTAGAACCATATCCTGAATGTGAGAGTTGTTTTGGGAGTTTCGGAGATGGTCTTCAGACAAATTGTCATAGTGGGTCGTCCATAGTTGACGGACATCTCCTGGCCGGCAGAATTTCAAAATGATTGCAAATAATCGTTGTAGGGCCCTTGGAAAGTTGAAAACAGCCGCTTCTGCTAGGCACTGTGACAGGGTTATGTCGTCATCGATTAATCCCATTTCAAGAGCCGTTTTGCGAAATGTTGTGTGTTGAACACCGTTAACAGTTTGAAGGTCATCGAATGAGGTAGGGCCCCGAACATGCGTAAGAAGCAGCCTTAAGTAGTAGCGTTTGCCTTCTGCAGGGTTTGCTGAGACAATTCGTCCTCTTTGTGTCTTTCTTGTACGACGATTCCAACGCCCTAATCTACCATTCCATGTGAAGAACTTTGGGAAATCTCTGTACAAATAGGCCCCGGACGACGTGTCCGTTTGGTTTTTCTCAAAAAAGGCCGTGAGCATTGTTTTCTTCTCCCTCTCTCGTGCTACGACGTCTGACATTTTGTCATTGTTAGTAAACCTGACCATGTGATTATTTGGGAGGTGTAATTGCAACGCTAAAACTGGTGGGTGGATTTGGGAAAGGGGGAAGGAAAATGTACGCCACAATGCTTCGGGGGCCGAGACGTACCGGGCGTCTTAATAGCGTTTGATTTCAATGATCACAACGTCACGGGCATCTGGGTCTATTTGTATAACTTGCTTGTCGTGTCCCTTGTAGACGTATTTGTATAGGTATTTAACTGATTTGATACTTGAGCAGATTTCAACATTCATATGGGAGTTGAACATCGATTATATGGGACAACCCATCTATTGTCTAGCGTGCTGTTTCTAACTTGTACTTGCATCCCCGTGTTCCTTTTTCTATACAATGGATACGCGTCTTCCCCTTTGGTTGTATTTTCATTAAATTGTTTTGGGTACCGAGACTGACACTTTTTTTTCTCACCTTCCATGCAGTGGCTGGTTGGTTTTAGGTGGCCACAGGGTCCATGCATCATATGTGCTACCACAAGGTTATGTAAGATTGGATGCGTTTGTGGGTCAGGGATTTCGGCACAGACAAATATGTCATATTGGTCCGGAGTATGGATTTTGTGGTGTGGGTACATTACAAGTAGAAAATGTGCATGCGGCAGGCCACGTTTTTGGAATTCGATTACGTGGACGTGGTCCTTGATTGCACCAAGGACGTGTTTTTTGAAAAGTTGTTCTTTAAGATCCTCGAGTTTAGCACGAAACACACGGGAAACGAGGTCTTGACGATCTTGGGCCGTCTGTCCTGGCTTTAAGTTGTCGCATATTTCTGGCCAGTGTGGGTTACATGTCATGGTGAGGAAAATATCAGCTTTTCCGTCATCTTGTACCAAAGTCATTGCGTCGAGGTACCTGCGACGCATGTCTCGAGGTCCACCGATGAAAGACGCGGGTAGCACAATTCGCTTGTCAACCTATGTTGGGTGCATGTCCCCAGCATTGACGCAATCAACAATTCCTTGGTACAAATCGGCTCTTATTCGTGTTTGGTTGTGTTGACAGAATTGTAAACGTGACGTCTCCAATTTGATGTATACGTCCACTGTAAACTGTTGCGTCAATCTACCGTCGAGCAGGATGGCATTTTCAACTGGACGGATCTGGAATTTGCAGGAGTAGTATTCTCTCATAGTAACTGTGTTCCTATTGCTGTTTTCTGGTGTTTCTGCGTAACGGAATGTAAAAAGTGAGTATATGATATTTTATAAGTGATACATGTTTCGTTGTGTGCGGGTGTGCGAGGATATTCGTGTACCTTCTGTGTCGTCATACAGGTGCCCGACATTGGTGGGTGTTTCCATAAGGGCCATTCCATGACGAGGTATGCGCGGATGCCATCTCGACTCTCCATTTGGGAAGAATAGGGAGTACGACAGTGGGTCGTAGCAACCGAAGTGAAATTGAATTTGCTGTTTGTAGTTAGACTTGCCGTAGACGACGATGCTTCTGTTAAACGCCGTTATGTCGTCATTTCCTTCTACCCAAATACCAGCGACCTCTGATGTCGTGGGACGGTTGTAAACATGCTGGTCCAGCTCTATTGAAGCATTTAAAGTGACCCTGTAAATGTCAAGAGGGCCCAACTCTAAGAGCCTTCGAAAAGTAAGGGCGTATGGATTCGCAGAAAGGGCACGTGTTAGCATTTCCGTGATTGTGCGATCCAGATTTGACCATTCCAGCCGATGACGAAGCTCCGTATCAGGGTCATAGAAATACAACTGTAAGTACCTGGGTGTTCCGTCATGAGAAATCCATTGGTCAACGTGGTGGTATATCCCCTTATGTGCACGGAAGGTGTACACGCCGGCTCTCATGTTGTTCACCGTCTCATCCAACGATACGCCCATTGATGCGAAAGCAAAGTTTGTGTTGTAAGCCCGGATGTTTTCCCTAAAAACCTTGCCAATGTCATCTTGGGAGGTGAATAACGTGTGTAGTTCAGGTAGTATCAACGTTTCTGCCAACAACGTTTTCCCATTCATGCAACAAAATGTTGGGAACTCAAACTGTAGAAGCTTCGCGCCACAATGGCTGCAAGGAGTTCGGTCCTTTAGTAGACGATGGGCTGCGGGTACACCGTCATACACAAAGTTGTACGGGTCACTGTTTTTAATCCCTGTAAAGTAAGTTAAAAGTTAGATCCGGGTAAGTTTATTGTATGTATTGTTGATATGTACAGGAAAACAACCTTCTCCAATAGTTGCCGATTGGAGTGGATTCAGAGTGTTAGGTGTGGCAGATGTTGGCAGTGCATCAGTAGTTGCATCGCCAGGGTAGGTGGCTAGATGGGTGGTGTAGGTAACAGATTCTTCTCGTGGTTTATGAGTAACACATTGCTGCTGACACTGAAGTGGTTGTGTTGTTTGCTGGTCGCCTAAGTAATTTGGTGTGGTTAGCAATATCGTCGATAGCATAAAGTGATTATAGCGGTTGTTGTTTAGGGAAGTACTAACCTTGTTGTTCTGGTGGGGGGGGGGGGGCATCCATATGGCTTGGAGTAACCAGAGGCGTTGATGGTCCGCTTGTTTCGCCTACTCCAGTGGGGCACAATTGGTTCCTCAACCTAAGTGAAGCATGATATCTCTTGTTACGCTGACTACGTAACTCACGTGCACGGTTTGGGTCAGGGTTATCTCTTTTATACCGGCTACTCATTTTGAGTGGTTCCGTGTGTCCCTGGATCGTAGTCCTTTTTTTGCCGCTGATGGTGAAGTTTTATAAAACCTACGAAATTACAAATATTCAACGATATTGATAAACTTCAAAGTGGTGCACCAATACACATGAGAATCATGCTTTTAATAGGATAGTATGGAAAAAGAAACGTGAAGCACCAAACGAAGTAATATTAGTATCCTTAAATGTTTACCTAATCTCTTTTTTTACAATATAAAAACCATGTATATCAAGGCTTGAAGTTCAATCTCATAATGGCATTTAAAACTATCAATTGAACATCTGTCAAAAGGTATAAGTATGTGAAAACATCAAATATAACATAGCATGTTTTGCGTCTAAGCAAATGCAGCAACCTAATGCAATTTCAGTAATGACAAATTAGGAAGTGTTGATAAAGTTTGTGGCAGAAAGGCGGAGTAAAATGATTACAGGCCAATAAAATAGTAATAAATTCCATATATGCTTATTATCTTGTTTGTCATTTATGGTTTTATCGTTTGAATATAGTGTCATAGTATACTGTCACGTGGCATTGCAGTCACTCGATGACGGTAAAGATTTATCAATATCATGTTTATTAAATCAAAGTAACATTAAAGAGATGACATATGTTTCATGGTAACATGTTTTCAGGCCAGTGTGTGGAAGCAAAACATTGATAGCCTAATAAAATCACGTGACAACCCACTGACAAGAAGCAACAGATGCAAATCAAATAGCTGGTGAGACAATCGTATGAACAAACACCGCTCCGATATGTCCGTGAAACCAACTCATTGGGTAGAAACGGCTTAAGGGGTTGATCTCATTCGGGAATTCATAAAGCTTCCTTGCCCCGCTCATAACAAACCACCTTCCAGTTGTCATGTAGTGTGTAATGTTTACCCACACTGATAAGGGTATTGGAGGGATTGGTGGACATGAGAATTTTGGGACCCAGTGTTCTCCTTGGAGTGACCAAAGTTGAAGCGTCATCTCTTGCATGCCGGTTGTAAGAAGCATATGAAAGGAATTGTGAACGGTTGACAGAATGCCTTGGAAAATTCCTGATTGTGGGACTGTAGGGAAGGGTAACTCAATGACCCGCTCCGTTGACGTATCAAAAACCAATAACCACATTTGTACCAACAACCCAGCATTCGCAAACCGTGAAGTACAAGTTGTTGCCACATACAGTTCCAGGTGACCAATAGTAATCGCGCTTTGCGTATTCATTATCGCATTGGAAGTGTAAGTTTCTCCATCTTCCGGAATGCCTAGAGTAAATATGGGCTGAAAAGACGCCGGATGCTCGTTTTACATGTAGTACGCTGTAGTCGTTAGACGGGACACTGTAAAAGCCAACCGCATATGCAATGTCTTCATACAACCCTTGGCCATTAGTGGTGGCTAAACATTTGTATGCAGCAGTCGTCGGGTTCCAAAGGAACAACTCTTTGGTGTCGCATAAACAAACACATAGCAAACCATCCAAATGCCCTAGTATAGCTACGTTTGTAGTGTTCTGTCCGAATGGGTATGGTATGATACTGTCTAACACATAGTCAACAGTTTGGAAGTCCATTCTGTAAATGGTGCAGTCAAAATCACGAGCTAACAATGTTCGTTGATTATCTGGAAGCGACGAACGGGAGCAGTGAGTCGTTTGAAACTCAGGTGTTGATAGTAGAGCATGCCATTGCTTGCACAAGCTCTTACAGGTAGCAACATCCTTTGCCGAGAGGCAAGACAGTATGCACAAGACAATGAGTTCTGCTGTTAAGTCAGGCATGGTCGGATGGGTCCCTAGAACTGTGCACATAGAGGCAGCGTATGAACAACAAAAGAGAAACAAAAGGGGATGTAACAATGGTTGGTGACAATACAACCCTAAGTGTATTTTAATATATCCAATTACTATGAAAAGTGTTACTTAAATATCGAATAAAGCAAGGGGATTGAATATCACATCAGAAAATTATTAAAAACGGTGACAATGAGTATGTAAAATAGGTTTGTTTTGTCTGAAAACTATGTGTTATGAGTTTTGAAATAATGCATGAAATAATTTTTGATTTGAGAAGGCAGTAGTTAAGTATTATGTAACAGCTTATGTCAACATCTGCACAAAGACATTGAAACTGCCCATCTAAATGCTGCAAATTGCAACACTATAACTACAACAAAAAGCACTCGGCTTCCTAAGATATTGTTTATCCAACCACATACAAAGTGAATCAAAGTATGAAGGCAACAATGAAAACCTATGAAAATTATAACTAATTATCCACCAATTAACCACAATTTTACCCAATTTAAAAGTGAAATACCTAATATTGGAGCCGAGTATTTGTCGGTTAGCAACTAAAAAACAATCAAACCTTATGCTGAGCGGAGGCTATATTTATTTCAAATCAACAACATCATACATGCAATTTAACCGAATATACTTAAAGGAAATAGGAGAGAATGAAAACGTACCTGCTTTCATGAGATCGTTGGAAGGGGGGTGGAGCTTGACTGCAAACAATGGACATACTTATAGGAAAAGTGTGACTGCAAACTGTTCAATTGATTTCCATCTTTGAATAGCATTCAATTGCATATTAATGGGTTGTTCATAACAGAAAATTGATTTTATGGAGCCTTGATTGCACAATGATGTAGGAAGGTAACATTCAATTGGTCAGCTTGACTCCTTGTAACAGCCGGCTTGATTGGAGCTTTCAATTCAGCATTTGTCACAAAAACCTTTACCTAAACAAACACAAATACATACCAAGAGGATATAACAATATAACATCACATATTTTATGTTTTTTAAAAAAAACTTGGCTAGTATGTAACTTTGAGAAAAGTACTCGTTAAGTATGAAAATGAAACAGATAACCAAAACAAAATAATACAGACTCAGATGTAGGAAACAACATATAAAGAGTAAAAGACCATGAATTATTACTATATAAAAGATTAAGAGTCAACAATAGAAGTCAATATAACAATAACATGGCATAACCAAAACGCATCATCAGCATTGTATCATGTATCCAAAATAATATATCTAAATCACAAAAATTTTGTTACAAATAATGACAACTAAAATTTGTGTAAAACATATAAAGACTTAAAAGGACCGTTACAACCATATGATGACAACTAAGATTAACAACAGCAGAACGCATCAATGAACTGGAAAACCAGATGGCCCGTTTGACTATATGATGAGCAGTTTGAACAGAATCAATTAAAGCGCCTAGTTGGACCTGTTTAATTTTAATTCACTACCTGGATTGCTTATCACCAATTCGTTATCTTTTTGACCCGTTTCATTTTTATACACCATATTTCGACTTGTTTATATAGCAGTTAACTATATTTTGAAGCTTTTCGTTTTAAGTCACTATGTTTTGATCTGTCTCATTTTAATACACCAGATTTTGGTGGGTTTCATCTTAAAATTACATAGTTTTGCATGTTCTACTTTAATACAACGTATTTTGATCCGTTTAATTTAGTTTACTCGTTTTTTGACCCGCTCATATATTGATCCGTTTCAATTTAATACACCATATATAGACTCATTTATATACCAGTTAACTATATGTTGACCATTTTCGTTTCCATTCACTATGATCTGACCTGTTTCATTTTAATACACCAGCTTTTGGCCCGTTTCACCCTAAAATGCCATATCTTGGCATGTTTCGTTTGAATACAACATTTATTGGTTCGTGCAATTTCGTTTCCCCATAACTTGAGCTGATCATATATCAGCTCACTATTTTTACCTGTTTTAGTTATCATAACATAATTTTGTATATAATAATATATATGTTACATACAAAACTTGTGACAGTTATACAAATAATATACAAGCAGGCTTAGTTAAATTCAGTTTGTGAAGTTTGAGAGAAGTTCCTTTAGTAAATTACTATTGGCTTAGGTTTGCCCTTATTTGAGTTTTTAAAAACTCGTTCTCGAATAAGTTAAAGTGCAACTCGTGCAAGTAGGCTTAGTTAAAGTAATTATGTCAAGTTTGGGTGGACCAAATTAAATCAGTTATGGTTTGGGATTGACTTTATTCGAGTTTCTAACCACTCTCGAATAAGTTAAAGTGCAAATCGGCTACTTAATACTCTTTTTGGAAATCAATTTTTTTATGTAACAGATGAGTTTCTATTAAATAAAAACCATGCAAATTGCTGGTAAACGTCCTTCTATAAGCTAGGTAACAAGCATTTGAAATAAAAAATAACGATAGATGGTAACAAAAGTAGGACCAGCATCTTACGATTTTGTTTTCTAAAACGCAAATGCACAAACAAATGTGTATCAAGATTGCGTTGAAGATATATCATCCCGCAGGAACTTAGATTCAGCCACATAATCAACCGGGCTAACAATCTTCACAGTAATCCTCTGTCTTTTCTCATTATTGTACTCCTGTGGTGCAACCATCAAACGAAAAACATGTGGGACCCATGTTGCTTTCTTAAGCTGTGTTTGATAAGCGCTTCCATCGTCCTATAAGCAGTTAAAAGGAGAATTAGAAACCTGAATGTGTGCCTAATAGTCACCCAAGCATGTGATATGGCGTATTAACAAATAAGATGCTATAGTCACTAATAAAATCTGACTTGGTTGTTATAATTATTAATAAATGTTTGCAATAGTAACAAAATTTACAAAAGTGATATTCAAACAGTATTAATTATTCAAATTACATAACAACAGGAAAACCAACTGTATTTAAAAAATATATATATAACACATGCCAATATGCAGATGAGTAGTGTAGATCTATGTCTTCATCATTTTAGCATATTGATAAATAAGAAATCCAATATAACTATTCAGTATTGTATCGTACAAAACTGAACTAACATAAAATCTGAATATTAACGAAATAAGTTTGTGTAAGGAGATCATATTATTAAATGTTCGAATCGGTTAGCAGTATTGATTGGACAATATGTTGCTAAATAGCGGTTGTTTTAGTTTTTTTAGGATTTACCTTTGACTTCATGTTATCAAGTTTAGCAGCAGAGCAACCTATTATGGTTTCTGCCTCGTCAGCAAAAAGAGACATCCAAGCTTCACCATTGGTGTCTGAGAACTTGGCTGACACAACATACCTGTAATATCAACCAATTATGTAAATGTCATAGACATGATTAGTAGTCGTCAAAATCATTATAGTTGCACACACCTCAGGTTAGAGTCGGTTTGTGTTTTTTTGCACATTTCACATGAAAAACCGGAACCAACATTATTAGTAAGTTTTTTGTTGCAAGTTTTGCAGGCGTGATAATACATGGGTTGGTTAGTCTTGATGAAACTCATGCATGCACGTGTAGTGTAATATACAGGCTACAAGACAAATGTAACTGTTAGGCTAACATAATAAGTAAAACTTGGTATGATGTTGGATTACATTATTGTTACTTGACATTTTAGGTGATAGGTTGTCGGAAGCTAATACCTTTGCTTCACCCAAAGACGGGTTGTTGGTTATGTAGTCGAGTCCCACGCGATCAGAGTACATCGACGGGGCATCATTTATAAGCCCAGTTTTGAAAGTGGATCCCACAGATTCAAATTTCGTGGTGCTTCCTTCTGAACCATACCATGCTTTTAGTTTATGTGACTCAGGGCTGTTTGGGTTTATGTCGATGATAGTGTTGGTGATTGTTGACAATGTTATACCTAAAGCAAATAATCAACAACAAATAAGCAAGACGTAATTAAACATGGTATGTAAGCATGTTCATTTAAGATGTACATAGGTTGGCTTTATGGATTACCTCCAAAACCAGATACTCTTAACGATTTGATTGCAACAATGGGTGAGGCATCAAACATATCCAGCAGTTTGTTACCAATGTCGGTGGCAAGGGGGCCCACAAAGATACATTTACTGACTTCATCCTGAAAGATCAACAAGCAAACCGGACGCACGTATAAAAGGGGATATAAATGGTAAAGCGGCTTATAAAAGTGGTGTTACGTGTCATCGGCTATAGTTATGTCACGTTTTGGAACGATCTCGTTATCAACTTTCCTTTGGATGCTCATAGATGATGATACATGTTGTACGAAACCAATAATATTTGCATTTAATAATTGAAGGAGGTAAATTTGTAAGTAAAGGAACATATTTACTTAATAAATTAAAGATTTCAAATTGTAATTCTATGAAAATACAAAGACATACTAAAAGTTTAATACCAATCAGTTCTTTTTTATGTAGATATTGGCCTAGTTGATCAATTGGGACAAAGTTGAACTTTGTTTCAGGGATTAAAACTGGTTCGTTAACTGCCTCCTCCACTTGTGAATTTTCATTCAAGGTCATTTCATAATCATTGTCTACACGATTGTATGTTTTGTTAGCCCTTTTTAAGTATCCGCTCGATATGTAGTAAACTTTCCCCATATCGAATACTTCAAAAAACTTCCTTGCAGCGGTGTTAAACATGGTTGCTTGAATTTGAGTACCTATAATTATATTTCTTATAATCTCCATATGTTTGTAATAATATATAATGAGGATTGAGATAACGAAAACTTACGTCGTCGTCAGTTAGCTCGACACTAAAAACATTGCCTTCACCGCGTGTGTTGTTGTAGTGATGCATGGGACCTTTAGCCGTGAGACGCATTTTAATGGTCCAGTTTTGTAACACCTATGCATTTTCATGCATGAAATCACTAGTCTTTTATACTCGTATTTAATAAGGTTCGTGTATTAGTTCACCATCTATATTATTATGGAATCATATATTATTTATTTCTAGTTATTAACATTATTTTCATATGCACAATTACATGTTTCTATGTACATTTAGTTATACATGGTTAATCGTTAACGTGACACGTTTAACCGGGAATGCCTAGATTTAATATCTGTCATTGTCAATTTTATCCTAAAGTAATTTTATTTATATCCTTAAATTCAAATTAAGAATAACCTTCTAGAATATTCTATTCTTGATCTTCAAGATTAGCCTTATCCAAATTTGAATTCAAGTCCTAGTCAAATTCTATCTCTAATTCATCATAATCTCTTCTCTAAACACCCCTATAAATAGAACTCCCTAGCACCCCAAAAATTCATTCCAAACCTGCATATTCCAAAGCCCCAAGGTTGAAAATTCGTGATCATCATCCTCTCAAAGATTCACAACTCGTTTCCTTCCTAGTAAGTTCTAATTTCCGTTTAATGTTTTGTTCTTTCATTCTGCAGAAAAACATTTTATTTCAACGCTTAGATCTCGGTCATAATATATCCAAATCACGAATTTCAAAAGCCTAAATTGGTTCTTTATGTGTCTAGTATCTCTGTAATTTTTGGTGTAAAATTTTCTAAACTTTAAAAATATTTTTATTATTTTTCTTTAACAAAGGGTCTTGCTGAAAATCCTAACACATAACTTTAGCCTCAAAACGAATGTCATAACTCACTCATGTTTACGAATTATGACCCAATTTTTGGATGTATTGTGGACCTTATAATTATAAAAATTATCCAACTGGAATCTCCTCAATTTGTTAAAGTATCGATATTTAGTGATTTTTCTACTAAACTGACTCAGAATCAGACCCCTCGGTAGTCTATGAATTTTATATATTTTTTTATAAACACTTAAATCTTATAAAAAATATATATGTTAAAAAACTCATACGGTTACAAGATATAAAATTTTCGTAATCTAACTCAAAGGTTTACTATTTTTAAAAATTCGTGTCTTGCATAGTAAACAACCTATTCTTTTCTGGAAAAGATAATCTAAAACCCTAAACCATAAAGTATCACTTGAAACCCTAAAATCCAATTGTACTTCCAAACAAACACCAAGTCCATAGATATTCAACCAAGGGTTCTGTCACCAAGGCTACGGCCTAAGGAAAAACCAAGTGGCGTGTCCGGGCGTGAATGGACCCACTTACCTTTTCCTGGGAACCTGAGGTCGAATATTTTATTCCACCGAAATAAAGTAACATCCTAATAGCAACTTTATTGATCATTAGGACTCTAAACCAAAGTGTTGCAAGTCTCAATTCATCAATAACAAAGGTGAGTTCATAGCCCCTTTTACATGCTTTTAAACGTTTTATAATTCGGGGTGGAAACATTCATAATCAATTTGTTTTATACATGCTATTTGATTCAAGCTTTATTTCATAATATTCGTTATGTGTGATCATTACAAGTGTATACTTAATCGCATGTACAACCATTAACTTGTTAAGCCCGTGGTATGATGATGATAGATCTATTGGCCCGACCCGCCCACGCAGGCCTTAGGTAGAGACTTGTGTGTTCAGAATCCGATGATCGTTAAACATTAAACATAATAGTCTAATCGTGGATTAGACGACTCGCTAAACGTGTCAGAGGTTTGGTTGTAATCACAAAGTATACAAAGTAACTTAACACATATGGATTTCTTTCAACTTAAAACTTATTTTATTAAAACCTATGTTCTCACCAACTATTTTTAGTTGACACTCTCGCATGTTTTTCAGGTATTGGAAATTTGTTTGTTGAATATTACTTGATGCAAGATATAGGATTGCATGATTGGACCTAGATGACTATAAAACAATTCATTGTAGCTCTGTATTGCTTGATATTAAATTAAATTTAACGACTATTGTAACACGTAGTATCATGTGCTATGAACAATCACCGTCTCACCTCGACGTATTCCGCCGTCGGTTGGGGTGTGACAAGTTTCCTTGGTACGGGTTCAAGGAAGCGAGGGGGTAAACCTGCCTTGGTATAGACGTACTTGACATGCTGTAATAGAAAGACCATGAGTTGTTATATAAAAGATTAGGAGTCAACACCAGAAGTCAATATAACAACTACATGGCATAGCCAGATCGCATCACCAGGACAGTTACAAGTAACTAAAATTTATGTAAAGCATATAAAAATTAGTGGAACTTAGACATATTAATAACAGTGTTGAGAAACAAAACCCAAGGTGGATTCATGGTGAAGCTGAGCTAATCTGGTGTAATTTTAACATATAAATGTCTTTAAAGTCGAGTTCTCTGAATCAATGTTATGGTACCTAAGAGAAGCAAACCTAATTGTCAACCAGTATACCACAATGAAACCAAATTTAAAGGTGAATCAGGTAACATGTTCAAAACAGGATGAAACCAAAAGAGCAATGAAAACGCGAATTAGCAAGCCAAAATTTTCATCAAAACGGGCCGAATATAACGGTGAACCAGACAACTTAAAACCAACTATAAACTCAAACTAATAAAACCTGACTTCATATATGAAAAAAAAATAGAAAAAAAGCAGACGTCAAGCAACTGCTGACCAAATCCAACAACAGCTAACTTCATTTTCAGATCTTCAAACAACTAAAATTCTAAATCAAACAACAATGTCACAAAATTTCTTAAACCTATGAAAAAGGGGCCACTTTTGTTTTCAAGATTCTTCAACAGAAACGTGAGGTAATGTGGTGTAATTTTAACCTGTAAATCTATACCTAAGGGAATTAAACCTAATTGTGTAAGGCCCCAAACCGGTAGCCCTACTTTAGCGTCGGATTTACTCATAAACACAGTTCTTGCAATCAGAGTTAATTAAAACTTTCGCGGAAACATTTACTTGAAGCATTTGCTATAAAACATTCAATCTCTTCTCTGATACTATAAAACAAATCATTATATTTAAAACATCTTCTCTTCCATCTTAAGATGCCAGCCGTTCAATCCATGCCATGTGCCATCCTCATGCTAGTTCTTTGGTCTGATCACCTGCGTGCATACTAAAAGTCAGCTACGCTGAGTGAGTTCTAGTTAATCAAGCAACTTATCCTACAACCACTACATGCATCATATACGTATCCGCAGACACGTAGTCCACTATCTAACCTGCTTACCTTACCACTTAGCCTCTTATTTACACCTACCACCTTGCCACTTTGCCACTTTAATAACGTATAACGTTATGCCACTTTGCCACTTTAATAACGTATAACGTTATGCCACTTTGCCACTTTGCCGCTTTAATAACGTAGTCACGTATAGGCTTACCCTACCACGTACTATCGTCGTGCCACTAACACTCTTACTACACTCTTGCCACTTCTAACACGCTCTACCTCTACTTGTCTACAACATGCTTCATATCATTTACATAATAAGAAAGTCACATCATAGCATTCATATACACTAATAACCACTTGGCAATCACTTTCCTTGGCGATGCGTGCAATATCCAAAGATCGTTCACGTACCAACAAGTATTATATAATAGCTACCTCGTATAACATTTATAGCATACACTTACCACTTAAGGTAAGTGTATTCACACTTCACATCGAGTATGCACACAGCCCCGAAAACATAACAAGGAAATGGGGCTAGAAACTCACCTGAACACGGTTACGTTCACCGTTAATCGTAATCCCTTTCTTCAGTTTTGCACGGCTGACTGTATAATAATTACACGTATCAATTAACTACTACTACTCATGTTGTATTTCTATCTTTATATGACCCACAACGAACGGGGGTCCGGGGGCAGCGCCCCTGGCAGCGGGGTCTAGGGGCGGCAGCCCCTAGCAGGGTCCAAGGGGCAGAGCCCATGGCTGGGGTCGAGCTGCCAGGTCAGCTTGGAAAACTTTTATTTCCATTAACTGTCTTAACACATTTTTCATTAGGTTTTTAATTTATTTTCTAATCGAACTTAATTTTAGGCGAAGTTAAACCTTAAGCGAACTTAGCTTTAGGCGAAGTTAAACCTTAGGCGAAGTTAAACCTCAGGCGAACTTAGCTTTAGGCGAAGTTAAACCTTAGGCGAACTTAGCTTTGCAGGCGAAGTTCATCAGGCGAACTTAGCTTGCAGGCGAAGTTGTCGGCTGCAGCTACTGTTCGTCCTTAATCATCTTCGTTTCTTAACCAAATAACTCGATTTAGGTATCCACGGAATCGTCTGACCAGCGCCTACAAACCCCAACCATCAAATCGACCTAACATCGATGTTTAAAGGGTGCGATTTAGGCATATAGGTTACGGGTTCTTTTATCAATCGATTAACCCATCAAATCGTAACCATTTTCAGTAAGTTTAGCTTTGTTGGATTCGTTTTTACCATACAAACACAGATCTATCATTTCTATACTAATCCAAACCTAAACGAACAAGTTCTCGATATAAACGTACCGTAAATGAGTCGAACTACGAACACGAGCTGGTTTTGTTGCTTTGGTTCGTCACGACGATCTAGCACTAACGAGCTCGGGTCCTCGCCTTTGGATCTTGGTTCGGGTTGTGTGTTTTGGGGTGTGTAGAGATTAGGATGGATAAATGGATGGAATGGAAATGATTGGGGTTTAAGGGGGTATTTATACTCCCTTAAGCCCATGGACCGAAGGCCCATATTTCCTTTTGGTCCCTATCTAATCCCATCTAACTATCCTACTAAGTCTTCATATTTTGCTATTATTATTATCGTTCCACTAACTCGTTTATTTCACCCGACAAAATAATATATTAAATATTACTTTAGAAATTTCGGGATGTTACAAATTGTCAACCATTTAGACCACAATTATACCCTAGTGATTATGATGATGATGAACAAACCCTAGAATGAAATCAAAAGAGTAATGAAAATGTGAATTAGGTAGCATGTTCAAAGCAGAATGAAACCAAAAGGGTAATGAATAGGAATAATCAAGAATCATGGGAATTAAGAATACATAATACAAAGGAAGAGTAAAACATACCTAATATCAATAAATCAATAAACCACAATTAAATCTTGTTGATTGTGATGATGATGAAGAAGTATTTATAGCATAGGAAGTAGCAATCAGGATGACTATATTACATAGAAACCGACATGAATTAAAAAAAATTTATTGAGGAATTGATTGGTTGTTGAAGAAGAAATTGATTGAGGAATTGATGACTGGGGCTGTAACGTACATATAGAGAGAAGGAGATTGAGGTTGGCTGTTGGGTTTAAGTCGCCGGCAGGTAGGCTTCTTTCTGGAGTTGGAAGCCGGAGCTGTAATTGTCAGGCAAGGGGCAGTTAATTCTACGGCGTCTGAAAGAGAGAGAGTATGGAATGTGAAAGGGTGCCTATATGTTTAATAATGTAATATAGATATAGATATTAATTATAAAAGGTTATTTTCATGATAAAAGTATGATTTACATGTTACGCAACTTTTTGTCTATTTGCCTGCCACTTTATTGTAATCGTTTCGCGTTTAATGAATCTTTATTTTAGAAAATTAATTATCACATCGAGTTTATAAAAAAAATTAACAAAATATTTTGTTCGGCTGTAAGTTAGAAAGGACAAACACTTTTTTCCAAATGGAAAAATACGATACGGTCCTAACTTGCCTCAACATGCCATGAAGTAATTGCATAACAAAGTAATCAAATAAAGAAACTACATTTAATAACAAAAAGAAATTTCAAACACAAGTATTATAAACATAGCATTCAAACATATTACGTGTAATACACGGGCGGAAAATAATAAATTTGTTAGGTAAATTTAGTATTTAAACTTATTATTTGTAACCTTGAAATTAATAGTTTTTAAACTTAAAATCATAAGATTAACCTTGAAAAAGCATAATATACGTTAAAAACCTAACAATTATAGTTAATGAATTTTTTAAATTAATAAGTATTACACAATAAATATTCATGAAACATTTATTTTATTATTTGTTATTAGCACTAAAAATCTACTATTGATAACTTTAATCCATAAAATAATATTGAAAATACCATTTAGATGTGCATGTAATAAAATTACATCTCCAAATATCTATATTACTTAAAACATCATACAACGTTTGCAAAACTTAAAAACTAAAGAAACCTTTCGGAAAATCCACTACTTAAAAATGTTAGCTTGAATTTGATTCCCCTGTATTTAGCAAAACTTAAAAATTAACTGGAGACAAACTTTATTTGAAATACAAAAAACTTAATAGTTGATTTAAAAAATAAGTCAGAAGATCATGAATAATATATACGAAAAATAAAATAGGGAATCATATAAAACTGTGAAATATTATATTTTTTGTTTTAATAATTACCATACACTATCAGAAATATTATTATGCTGTAAAAGGTTGACTTCGAAAATTTTAGTAACAATTTTAATGTTATATATTTGAAGTATTTTTTTAATTGTTTTTCTAAAATAAAACGTTAGTTAATTATCATAATTAAAAATATCAGTTACATATTTTAACTTTGAATTCTAGTAACAAAAGAGTTTAAAATTGTAAAGAAATAATATTTAGGAAATTGAATAATTAAAGTCAATTAAATGATTATTGAATTTAATTAATAAAGAATTAGGTGGAAATATTATAAATAGTAATAGATTGTGTGGCATCTTATGTGGATAAGCAAGTATGGTGCCTTGTAGACAATATATTTTGCTTTAATAGTATAGTTAGATTAGATTTATGATGAATTGTAGTACGATAAAAAATCTATAAACTGTGACATTCAAATTATCCTTAATCGTGTTCAGTGCGAACACAATTATGTATTTACTAAACCATTGTTGCTCGCACTTTCTTGCCAAGCAAAAAACATACTTTATTTTATAATTTTATATCGTACACCATTATTTATTGTTTGATACGAGACAAGTTCAAACCATTATCTAGTTCCTTGTGACATATGCCTTTTCTTAATCTTTGTCAGACTATAATCTTTTCATCATCATATTTACTTAACGATAATAAGATAAATAATCATGGCAGAGGAACAACGTAGTTCATAAACAAATAAGCATATACAATTTTACACCATATACTATTATTTATTTATATTTAATTAATCCATATCATTGTTTTCCCACATTTACACACCTAGTTTTAGGGTATATTATTATTTATTTATATTTATTAATCTATATCACTGTTTTCACACATTTATACACACATAGTTTTATGGTATACTATTATTTATATTTATTAATCTGTATCATTGTTTTCACACGTTTATACACATAGTTTTACTTTTATGAGTCAATTACACAAATAGTTTATGTGGTTTGCTGATAATGCATCAATGTTCTCAACATTTTGGAAATTACAAGTATGGCTCAATAACTGGCCAATCGTAATATACATAGTCCGTGACTTGGATGGACGCTAAGCTTTGTCGTTTGAAACAACCAAGAAAATTATTAGAGTATAATAATACTTCTTCTTTTTTAATGATAAGAGGCATTTTAGCCATTTCACCAATGTTATTGAAACCGAAACGCACCGACCGGTCGAACCGGTCCGACCGGGCTGGTCCAGTTCCATGTAATTCGCTCGGCTCTCACGGAACCGGCCGGTCCGACTGAAAAACCAGACCGGTTGAACCGGTTTACTAAAAAAAATCTTTTTTCCAGCCCTACCCGTCATTTTTTTTTACAAAAGTTGTTCGGCCGGTCCCGACTGGTTGAACCGGCGAACAGGTCGCCTGTCCGGTTTTCAGTCCAATTCAGTTATGAAAACATTCCATTTCACATCCATTCAACAAAGTTTAACGTCCATCCAAATCAGAGATCATCCGTGTAACTACCGATCAAACAGTCTATCGGACCATACATGTAATTTCTAAATTATGGGGGACCACTTATACAATACCAGAAGTCGGTGAAATCTAACCGGGTCGGGTCGGGTCCACTCACTAAACCCTAAATCAACCCGTTGTCTTCGTGTATAAAACCTAATTCATCGCTCAAATCCATCAGATTCACAGTTTTGATTCTCGATTCCAACAGGTGCGTATTGTATTATATATATCATTCATTGATCCAATTATTATTATTATTATTATTATTAATTGTTTATACTTATGGTTTGCTGAATGTATTAGTAGGCCACAGTTATTAGTAGTTTGTGCATCCAATTGAGTATGTTACGGTTGTATTGAATCTGTATTAATATTAATATCATTTTAATAAGCAATTGAGTATGTTAGGGTTTAGCTTTAGGTTTAGGTTTATCATAATTTGATGATTAATATGCTATTGCTCATTGCTGTATTACTCTTGTTAATTTCATTTGACATTTCTACATTTTGTTTAATGTGCACGCGCCACGTGCTCGATGAAATGCCTGATAAAGTATGATTAATAGAATCTGATGTTTGCGTGCCACTTGCTCGATGAAATGCCTGATAAAGTATGACTAGTATATTTTGATGTTTCTACGTTGTGTTTCGTGTACGCGTGCCACTTGCTCGATGAAATGCCTGATGAAGTATGATTAGTATACTTTGGTGGTTTTTTAACCGTGTATAGTGTACGCGTGCCACGTGCTCAATGAAATGCCTGATAAAGTATGATTAGTGTAATTTAGCGTTTTTACTTTGTGTTTAGTGTACGTGTTGCACGTGCTCGATGAAATGCCTGAAGTATGATTAGTGTAATTTA
Source organism: Bidens hawaiensis (assembly GCF_021521415.1). NCBI lineage: Eukaryota > Viridiplantae > Streptophyta > Magnoliopsida > Asterales > Asteraceae > Bidens > Bidens hawaiensis. The sequence goes on from NW_027500506.1 coordinate 50,487, forward strand.
GCGTTTTTACTTTGTGTTTAGTGTACGCGTGCCACGTGCTCGATGAAATGCCTGATGAAGTATGATTAGTATAATTTGACATTTTTACTTTGTGTTTAATGTACGGTGCCACATGCTCGATGAAATGCCTGATAAAACTATGATTAGGCATTTTTTACTTTGTGTTTAGTATACACGCGCCACTTGCTTGATGAAATGCATGATAAAGTATGATTAATTTTACATTGTGTTTAGTATACACGTGCCACTTGTTCGATGAAATGCCTGATAAGGTATGATTAATGAAATGTTGCATTTCTACATTGTGTTTATTATACCCGCATCACTTGCTCAATGATACTTAAAAAAGTATGATTAATGAAATGTTGCATTACTACATTGTGTTTATTATACCCGCATCACTTGCTCGATGATACTTGATAAAGTATGATTAATGAAATGTTGCATATCTACATTGTGTTTATTATACGCGTGTCACTTGCTCGATGAAATGCCAGATAAAGTATGATTCATGAAATGCTTCATTTCTACATTGTCTTTATTATACGCGCGTCCCTTGCTCGATGAAATGCCTGATAAAGTATGATACGTATAATTTGACGTTTTTACTTTGGGTTTAGTGTACGCGTGCCACGTGCTTGATGAAATGCCTGATGAAGTATGATTAGTATAATTTGACATTTTTACTTTGTGTTTAGTGTACGCGTGCCACGTGCTCGATGAAATGTCTGATAAAGTATAATTAGTATAATTTGACGTTTTTACATTTTGTTTAGTATACGTGTGCCACTTGCTCGATGAAATGCCTGATAAAGCATGATTAATGAAGTTTGACATTTTTACATTGTGTTTAGTATATCTTTCATTGATCCAAAAGTTATCGATTGCTTATACTTAGGGTTTATTGAATGCAAATGGGCCACAATTATTAGTTTAGTTTTCCCCAATTATTATCATGTTTATGCATCCAATTGAGTATGTTAGGATTGAATACGTTGTGACAGAGTTGAATCTCTACTAATAATATCGTTTTAATGATCACTTGAGTGTGTTAGGATTTAGGTTTATCATACTTTGATGACTATTGTGCTATACTGCTATTGCATACTTCATTTAACAGCTTTGTGGTTTGTGTGTTAAAATTTGTCATTAATACAATTTGTCATTTCTACATTGTGTTTAGTATACGTGCGCCACTTGCTTGATGAAATGCCTGATTAAGTATAATTTTGTATTTAATAAGTAGATTGAGATCATAATGAAATTAGATGCTACGCAGTTAGTGCGGAAAGATATCGGATATCGGTCAAGGAACGATATTTGAGATATCGGTCATTTTTATATCATGCAGAATTTATATATGTAGCAATTTATAACAATTCAGTATACTATCCTATGATTGTTGTGTTTTGCAACTAACAAAACACTTGACAATTGTTTACACTTAGGGTTTGTTGAATGTAAGTAGACCGCAATTGTTATCGTGTTTATGCATCCAATTAAGTATGTTAGATTGAATCTCTATTAATATCATTTTAATGATCAATTGAGTGTGTGAGGCTTTAGGTTTATCATACTTTGATGACTATTATGCTATTGTATGCATTTGTATATCACTCTTGTCGTAAATTTCATTTTAAAGTGTGCTAATACATCTGTCTTTGCCAGTATACTATTAATGAAATTTGAGATTTCTACATTGTCTTTAGTATACGAGTGTCACTTGCTCGATGAAATGCCTGATAAAGTATGATTAGTATAATTGGACATTTTTACATTGTGTTTAGTATACGTGTGCCACTTGCTCATCTATTAATATCATTTTAATGATTGATTTGGGTATGCTAGGGTTTAGGCTTATCATACTTTGATGATTAATATGCGTTTGTACTACTCTTGTTGTAAACCTCATTTATATAATATGCATTTGTATTACTCTTGTTGTAAACCTCATTTATAAGTGTGTTAATACATCCGTCTTTCTCAATATGCTATTTGTAGAATTTGATATTTTTACATTGCGTTTAGTATGCGCGCGTCACTTGCTCGATGAAATGCCTTATAAAGCATGATTAGTATAATTTGTCATTTTTACGTTGTGTTTAGTATACGCACGCCACTTGCTCAATGAAATGCCTGATAAAGTATGATTAGTATAATTTGACATTTTTACTTTGTGTTTAGTATATGTTTGCTACTTGCTCGATGAAACGGCTGATAAAGTATAATTAATGTAATTTGACATTTTTACATTGCTTAGTATATGCGTTCCACTTGCTCGATGAAATGCCTGATGATTGAAGTATGATTAGTGTAATTTGACGTTTTTACGTTGTGTTTAGTATACACATCCCTCTTGCTCGATGAAATGCCTGAAAAAGTATGATTAATATAATTTGACATTTGTAAATTGTGTTTAGTATACGTGAGCCATTTGCTTGATGAAATGCCTGATAAAGCATGATTAATGAAGTTTGGCATTTTGTGCCACATGCTCGATGAAATGCCTGATAAAGTAAGATTTTGTATTTTAAGTAGATTTGAGTCATTGAGATCAGAATGAAATTAGATGTTACTTAGATGAGCATGAACTTTTATACTGGTTAAGGTAACCAACCGTTTCTCGAATTTATGAACTTCAATGCCAGTTAAAGTAAGTAATTGTTTTGTGGACTTTTTTTTTTCTAATTTTGACAGATTGGATTATTTTGGTAGTTAAATTTGTAAATAGAAGAAGCAGAAAGAAATAATCAAAATATAAAGAGAAAAAAATAGACTAATAGAGATATGAGTCATAGAAATAGAGAATGGAATGTAGTTTCAAAATGAACAAATAGAGAGAATGGTGTTCTTTTAGTTAAATTTTAGAGATAGAGAAGTTGATGTGAATCCTAGTTTCCGAAATAGCTATATGAGCCGCGAATTTTGTATTGGCACAATTTGTACCGGAACGAAATTGCAGATGTACCAATCGCTACTGAAACTGTGATTCAATTGGTCGATGCGTTGATTTAATTCGCCCCTTAATCTGATTCTGATCAACCGGTAGGTCCCAATTGAAATTCAAATCGATCGTTATCGAGCACGAATTCCAGATCAATTTTTTGGCGTGCTGGATCGAATTTGTTGAGCGTGTATTGAAATTCAGTTTAGGCCTACAAAGTTTTTGGGAGTGCGTGAATTCATCGAGCGAGTATGAATTCCAATCAATACACAACCATTATAAAAAAAACTTACGTAGTTCTCTCTACTAATTTTCTTCAAAATACAGCTAAATTCCATCTTCAGTTTCAGTTCTTTATGTTTCTGTTTTTTTTGGTTCATACCCAGGGTTTATTGAATGCGAGTAGGCCACAATCTAGTTTAATTTGCTCCAATTTGTATCGTGTTTATGCATCCAGTTAAGTATGTTAGAGTTGAATCTGTTGTTACAGAGTTGAATCTCTGTTAATATCATTTTAATGATGAATTAAGTATGTTGGGTTTAGGTTTAGGTTTATCATACTTTGATGACTATTTAACTATTGTATGCATTTGTATTACTCTTGTTGTAAACTTCATTTAAAAGTGCGTTAATACATCTGTCTTAGGCAGCATGCTATTAATAAAATTTGACATTTCTGCGTTATGTTAAGTATATTCGTGCCACTTGCTTGATGAAATGCCTGATAAAGTATGATTAATGAAATTTGACATTTTGTGCCCCTTGCTCGATGAAATTGCCTGATAAAGTATGATTTTGTATATTCAGTAGATTTGAGATCAGAATGAAATTAGATTGTTACTTAATTGAGCATCAACTTTATGCCAGTTAAGGTAACTAACCGTATCTCGAATTTATGAACTTCAATGCCAGTTGAAGTAACTAATTGTTCTGTGGACAGCTTGGTTTATTCAATTTTTACAGATTGGATTTATTTTGGTAGTTAAATTTGTAAATAGAAGAAACATAGAAATAATAAAAAACATAAACAGAAATATTCTAGCAGAGATAGAGAATGGAATGTAGAATGTGTTTTGAAAAATGAACAAAGTTTAGGGATAATGGTGTTAACAATGTTTTAGTTAAATTATAGAGATAGAGAAGCTGATGTGAATGCTTTTAATTATATAATAATTATTGTAAATTTGTTTGCAGAGCCTAATTATTTGCATTATTTCAAAGATTTAATTTGAATTCAAAGGTTTGCGGGGAAGATTTATAATTCTATTAGTGAGATTTAATCTTAATGAACTTTCTATGGTGGATGGGAAGAACAAAAGGGCGGTCCCGACAACAATAAACCCTTCTAAATTATCTACAAAATCTAGCATTTCTCATAAACCAGTAAAAACCCGTACATTTCCTCAGGCATCTTCTAACTCACGTGTTGAAAAGGAAGAAGGTGAATGGTCTGATGATAGTGGCTTGAATGATGTTAACATGTCTTCTAATGTTAATAATAATTTAAAGGGTGATTCTGCATTTTATGATATAAATAGTAACGGTAGTCCAAAACGTAGAGAGATTAGAGGAAACGAAGCAGCTCATGCTTTGAATTTCGCAACCGACCCTCGAAAACGGCCGAAAGTTGACCAACAAAAGGAGACATTGGGTAAAAAGCGAAGTAGGCAAACCATGTTTCTCAACTTAGAAGATGTTAAGCAAGCTGGACCTGCTAAAGTCCCAACTCCAAGAAAGCCAAACTTTTTACCTCCCACCACACGTCTCGTGAAAGAACCACGGCCTGTTTTTGAGTCTTCTGAGGCCACTGGAGAAAAGGTGTTTGACCAGTCGAGCATGAATGATACTAAGCAGTCTGACCAGTCAAACAATGACGAGTCTAGTGCTATCAAATCTGAATGCAGTGAGAGTGATCTGAATTCAGGATGTGTTACTCTGTCCAAAAGGCCAAACAATGAAACAAATCTTGTTACAGAGGATAAACGCTTTTTAGATCATAAACAGAGTCAATTAAAGCAGTCCACCGAATCAAGACAGATGAAAAGTCCACATAAACGACCACCTTTAACTGGTCAAATTCAAACCGAGTTAAAAACAGGAGTTAAAAAGCTTCCTTCAAGAAAACCAATTACTGTGAACACTCAATATCAAGATTCATCATTAGAACGTCTTAGGCTTCCTTCTAGAAAGCCAATCACTATCAACACTCAATATATAGATTCATCAGTAGAACGTCTTCTGCGGGAGGTGACCAATGAAAAGTTCTGGCAGCATCTGGGTATGATATTTTTCTTTCTAATTTTTTTAACTAAAGTTGTTATCTGTTTAATTTATTGTGTAATATATATACTATTTTGAAAATACAGGGGAAACAGAGCTTCAGTGTGTTCCAGGAAGCTTTGAATCAGTTGAAGAATATGTTCGGGTTTTTGAGCCTTTGCTTTTTGAAGAATGTCGGGCCCAACTTTACAGTACATGGGAGGAATTGACCGAAACAGTATCTCGAGACTCGCATACAATGGTTCGGATAAAGAATGTTGAGAGACGAGAACGAGGTATCAAATAATTACATTATATATTATGTATTTTTATATTTTTTGTAGTAATGTTCTTACTTAATTTTATATGGGGTTGCAGGATGGTACGATGTGACACTTCTACCTATAAACGAATACAGATGGAATTTCAAGGAGGGTGATGTGGCAGTGCTTTCAACCCCTAGACCCGGGACAGGTTTATTTTTTATTCTCAAATTTATAAATCAGGTCAATGGGTCAAATAATAAACAAAAACATTGTGTTCTTAAGCAGTTAAATCTAAGAGAACGGTTAGAGACGAAACCGAGGTTAGTGGACGTGTAGCTGGTACTGTAAGGCGTCACATACCGATAGATACCCGTGATCCATTAGGGGCGGTTCTTCACTTTTATGTTGGAGATTCTTATGATTCTAACAGGTTTTTTTACTTATATTATATTTTTTACATGGAATCCTGTTATGTGTTAGGTATGCTAATAAAGATTCTCCTTTTGTTTTTAATATATACAGCAAGGTTGATGATGAGCACATTTTAGATAAATTTCAACGTAAGGGAGTATGGTTTTTAACCGTTCTTGGTGCACTTGCTACAACCCAAAGAGAGTATATTGCTTTGCATGCATTTCGCAGACTCAATTCACAGGTGAATTTTAAACTTAAACGGGTCAAAATTACTAAATGGGTCAAAGTTGTACAAACAACTGATATGGTTTAACATACTTTTTTACAGATGCAAACTGCAATTCTTCAACCGAGTCCACATCATTTCCCTAAATATGAAGAACAAGCACCCGCAATGCCCGAATGTTTCACAACAAATTTTGTTGATCATCTTTACAGAAGCTTCAACGGGCCCCAGTTATCAGCAATACACTGGGCTGCAATGCATACTGCTGCCGGTACAAACAATAACTTAACAAAAAAACAAGATCCATGGCCGTGTACTTTAGTCCAAGGCCCACCTGGAACCGGAAAAACCCATACCGTATGGGGAATGCTAAATGTGATTCATCTTGTTCAATATCAGCATTATTATACCGCCTTACTTAAAAAACTTGCACCCGAAAGCTACAAACAAGCAACCGAAACCCTGTCTTCTGAAACTGTCCCTGATGGGTCCATTGACCAGGTGCTCCAAAACATGGACGAGAACCTCTTTCGAACCCTTCATAAACTCTGCCCAAAACCACGAATGCTCGTTTGTGCACCTTCGAACGCTGCAACGGATGAGCTCTTGACCCGTGTTCTTGACCGTGGGTTCATTGACGGTGAGATGAAAGTTTACCGACCTGACGTGGCTCGAGTTGGGGTCGATTCTCAAACACGGGCCGCTCAAGCAGTGTCAGTCGAACGTAGAACAGAGCAGCTTTTGGTTAAAAGCCGTGAAGAAGTTTATGGGTGGTTACACCAGTTAAAAGCCCATGAAGCCCAATTGTCTCAACAAATATCAGCCCTTCAAAGACAGCTTAATGTTGCAGCTCATGCGGGCCGTGTTCAAGGTTCTGTGGGGGTCGATCCAGATGTCCTCATGGCCCGTGACCAAAACCGTGACTCATTGTTACAAAACCTCGCAGCTGTTGTCGAGAACCGTGACAAAGTGTTAGTTGAGATGTCCCGTCTTCTAATTTTGGAGGGAAAATTCAAGCCCGGTAATTTTAACCTGGAGGAAGCCCGGGCTAGTCTCGAGGCGAGTTTTGCAAATGAAGCTGAAATCGTTTTCACAACCGTGTCAAGCAGCGGTCGGAAGCTATTTTCACGGTTAACCCATGGGTTCGATATGGTGGTTATAGATGAAGCAGCTCAAGCCAGTGAGGTCGGGGTGCTACCACCGCTAGCCCTCGGTGCAGCCCGGTGTGTTCTAGTTGGGGACCCGCAACAACTACCCGCAACCGTTATCAGTAAAGCCGCTGGTACTTTATTATATAGTAGAAGTCTTTTCGAAAGGTTTCAACAAGCGGGCTGCCCGGCAATATTATTATCCGTTCAATACCGAATGCATCCTCAGATACGTGATTTTCCTTCACGGCATTTTTACCAAGGACGGCTTACTGATAGTGAAACTGTTACCAATTTACCGGATGAGCTTTACTACAAAGACCCGTTACTCAGACCGTATGTTTTTTATGATATTACACACGGGAGGGAATCACACCGGGGCGGGTCGGTATCTTACCAGAATGTACACGAAGCTCAGTTTTGTTTACGGATATATGAACATTTACAGAAAGCGGTTAAGAATTTGGGTATACCAAAAGTGTCGGTCGGGATTATTACACCGTATAAGTTACAGTTGAAATGCATACAACGCGAGTTTGAAGAAGTTTTGAATAGTGAAGAGGGGAAAGATATTTATATTAATACGGTTGATGCGTTCCAAGGGCAAGAACGTGATGTCATCATTATGTCATGTGTTCGGGCTTCTGGTCATGGTGTCGGTTTTGTTGCTGATATTCGTCGGATGAATGTCGCTCTTACTCGGGCTAAAAGGGCACTTTGGGTATAGATTGTTATTATTATTATTATTATTATTATTATTATTATTATTACTGTTTTAGTTATTTTTCGTTTGGTATTGAATTGTTTGTATTTTACGTAGGTGATGGGGAACGCGAGTTCACTGGTTCAATCGGATGATTGGGCGGCTCTAATTGCTGATGCGAAGGCTAGAAAATGCTACATGGATATGGATTCCATTCCTAAAGACTTCCTGGCGGCACCCAGGACGGCAGTGGCACCTCTCCCGCCACCCTATGGTCCGCCACCGCCCAATTATTCTAACACAAGGGGTCATATGAGGCCTGGGTTTAGACAAAGACCGTATGACCCTAGGGTGGGGGCGACATTAGGAGACGTAGATAAAACAAACTCATCTTCAACATCAAGAAACGGGGGTTATCTACCGTTTAACAAACCACCGTTAGAGGATTTGGATAACGATGTTGATCGGTCTCGATACACCTTGCAATATAGAGGCCAGTGATTTTTATTAATCATTTTGAGAACCCCAATGTGAACTTGGGGTGGGTGTAGAATGGGTTTGGGGTTTAGGGTCGGGCTACGACCTGAACCCCAAACCTACATTGAACCCTCTTTTGAAAGTGGGACAAAGACATAATATGAAGGTTTATTGGTGGTGTGGGTTAAAGCCTTAAAAAGGCATGTATAAATTGGTAAAGTTTAATACCAGTTGTGATGGTGGCTGCATTTTTATACAACACCAGGAATAGAAATGGATTTATACTTTTTTATATATTACATGTGATGGGTTATTTGAAAATGACTTGTTTTAGATTTTTATAAAGTTTTTAATAGACAAGAAATATTAATATATTATTGTATTGATCTATAGAAAAGTATATAAATTTATATGGTATTCAAGAAACAACATAACCCAAAAAATTAATGAGCAGTTTTAAGCACTAATTATGTTGATGTAATCATATAGACAACTAAACAACTTTAGCGTTCAAACATTCAAACGTTGATCATTAAACTGTGTTCGAACTCGAATTTAAACGAGGCAGCTCCGCTAGGCCAGAGCTTGATTTTGAAGTTAAACAAGTCCAAGATCGAGCCGAGCTTGGGACGAGGTTGGCTCGTTTACAAAAATGAGGCAACTCAGCCCAAGCCGAGCTAGGGTGGGTTCAAGCTCGAAATTAAACGAGGCAGCTCAACTAGGCCAGAGCTTGATTTTGAAGTTAAATGAGCCTAAGATCAAGCCGATCTGAGCTTGGAACGAGGTTGGCTCGGTTACAAAAATGAGGCAACTCAGCCCAAGCCGAGCCAGGGTGGGTTCAAGCTCGAAATTAAACGAGGAAGCTTAGCTAGGCCAGAGCTTGATTTTGAAGTTAAATGAGCTAAGATCGAGCCAAGCTTGGGACAAGGTTGGCTCGGTTACAAAAATGAGCAACTTAGCTCAGGTTATTTCAAATCAAGTTTTTTTAGTTAGTTTATTTGAGCTTTTATCGAACGAGCCTAAGATGAGCCGAGCCATGACCCGAGCCGACCTTGGAACGAGGCTGGCTCAGTTACAAAAATGAGGCAACTCGGCTCAAGTTATTTCAATTCAAGCTTTTTAGTTAGTTTATTTGAGCTTTTATCGAACGAGCTTCGAGCCGTGACCTTTTTGAACAGCCAATCCAGATTGCTGATGCCACCATTGCCACCGCAACAACACCTTGAGCCATCGCAACCATCAATTGTCAGATGTACAACAATTGTGATGTTAGATTTTGTTAAAAATTTAAAAAATATTTTAGTTTTCGGTCAACTTTTACAACTATCATGCAATATATTTCAATTATTTTCTACCATATCATACAATCAATCATACATCACTCTAAAACAAGAGAAACAATTACAACTAAAAACATCACATAATTGAGTTTCTACTGCACAAAGCTTATACTTGAAATCCAAAAATCAACACATAAACAGGCTTTTAGACGGTCACATTTGAATCGACCCAAGAACTCAAGACGAGATGGTTTCAAGGCTGCAAAGTCATCAATGAACCATCTCATCTAATTTATGCCTGTATCGAGCCAAATTCTGCAAAAACAAAGCGACAAATGTTGTTTAAATTTGGCCCGTTATCGATAAATAATAACCTGTGAAAATAATATTCACCTTGGTATAAGCATAAACACTTGGCTCACTTGGTGCAGCTGGACTTCCTCTTCTAATATATTTCTCCTCTTTTACAATATAAAGCATCAGTATACCAGTTGATAATTCGAGGCTTATAACCTGAAAAATTATTAAAACATTCGGTTTTCAAGATTACGCAAACGGAATAAGATAAATAACATATAAAATAAGAATTTTACCTCTTGAGAAGTTAATTTGTCAAGATACATTATGATGTTTTCCCGCTTGTAGTTGAGGTTCAATCTGAACAATTTTTCGATTAAGAAAAATAACATGAAAAACATCCTAAATCATTTTACATGATATTTATTATTATTATTATTATTTATTATTTATGTAGTCATATTGGACAGTGGACACTGATATTTATAAAGAAAACCAACTGTAACTGTTTCCGGTCAACGCAGCCCGACGTGTACATAAATTACCAATTTAACCCTGACCAGTCCATTTTCCATCTCTACATGTAACAATTATGCACTTGATTTCTTGTTCTTGTAATTATTATTATGCACACGCGTGTGTTTTATTTTCATTATAACTCTTTTAGAACATAGAGATTATTAAAGATAAAGAAGAAATAAATAAATAAATTATACTTACATGTTCTTTAAAGTATGCAACGGCTCGTTCAGCACACATTTCCAAGCTCTCCCCGTTTGGTGGCGGTACATCGTAACTTCGCCTCCACTCGTGCACTTGTTCTTTCCCATATTTATCAGCGGTTTCCTGCTTGTTTAGACCCTGTAATTCTCCATACCTGAAAACCATAAATAAAAAGTTTAAAATATTTTCGTCCCTATATGAAAAAGATAATATAATGCTTACATTCGTTCGTTTAGTTGCCAAGCTGTAACAACCGGGATGCATTGTTTTTCGGTTTCTTGACTAAAAATTTGACTCCAAGATTCTGCTTGTTGACTTTCATTATGCAACACAATAGGCACCTAAAATAGGGTGACAATATTAATATTTATCAAAATTTGAACCCTATTTTCACAAACATAAATGAACGAAAGAGACATGTATTCATGTTCGTTTGTTTAGTTAAATATTTATTTATTAAATAAACGAGCATAAACAAACTTCCCACCGAGCGGTTCGCTAAACGTTCAATTCACTTACAAGTTTTGGCCCGTTACCCGACCCACCCATCTTACCACCACTAATACATGAAAAGGAGTATGAATACCTTCTTGCGGCAGTGCTGAGTCATGGCAAGCATAGCGGTCATTTGAGACCGAATAAGTGCAGATGTATATATCATATCAACCGGTATATTGCTTATTCTTTTACCGGCTTCAATTGCTTCTTCCACGCCTTTTTTTGTTAATGGCACATCAACACAACCCGTGAACAGGTTCTTCTCGTTCCATAACGACTCACCGTGCCTAATTAATATTAATGCAGCCTCGCCTAAAATAATTATATAAAAAAGAACATAAATTTAAAAACTTTCACCAAGAAAAACATGCCAACTTTCAACCATTATTAATGCATGCATAAATTTATTTAAATAATGAACAAAATTTGTTAACGGGTCAACCCCATTTCAACCCAAACATGTTTTGACCCGTTACTTAACCCGGCCGCCCCACCCAACCTGAAAAAGATAGATCATAGATACCATACTTGTTTTCTTCGCTTGGTCCACACTAGTGCTATTAACCGGAGTGTCTGAAACCGTTGTAGCCCGAGATATCGATGCTTGAATCGAACAAAAACCTCGTTTTCTAGACCAATTTCCCGATAACCCAAGATCGATCTTGAAACCTCTTTTGGTCAACGGTAGAGACGTACTTCCAAAATCTTGATGAAGTGCAAAATTACTAATGTACCCTTGAGTCTTGATGGTAGCAACACTTCCATTAAATGTTGTTGCAGCCATTCTAAAAACTGAACAGATTAACATACATTATCAATCAAACAAATGCATCAACACAAGAAGAGTTACATTTTGACTTTTGAGGTCAAACTGTCAGCTTCAAAATTGATAAAGATTTAAACCTTTTTTACTTATAATTATTTTATCAAATAAATGAAACTTACTGAGATGCATAACATTATAACATATACTATTAATTAATCAAACAAATGCATCAATACAAAAAAAGGTTACATTTTGACTTTGAAGGTCAAACGAGTTCCTCTTCAGGCGATTTAACCTTTTTTACTAATAAAATTTTTGATCATATAAATCAAACTTATATTAATCCAGCAAATGCATCAACACAAGAAGAGTTACATGTTGACTTTTGAGGTCAAACTGTCAGCTCAAAATTGATAAAAGATTTAAACTTTTTTACTAATAACTTTTTTATCATATGCATCAAACTTAAGTAAAACATTATAGCATATACTACTAATCAAACAAATGCATCAATACAAGAAAAGGTACATTTTGACTTTTAAGGTCAAATGAGTTTCTCTTCAGCTTCAAAATATATAAAAATTTGAACTTTTTTCTTAATAATTTTATTATCAAATACATCAAACTTATTGAGAAGTATTGCATTTGACTTTTGTAGGTCAAACTGGTTTCTCTTCAGCTTCAACATTGATACAGATTTAAACTTTTTACTAATACTTTTTTATATCAAAATCATTAAATTAATTAATTAATACCACAATTAGAACAATGCTGGTATTAAAACTGCAACACCATACATATATAAAGATTACAATTTGCAAAAACTAATTTGACCATCAAAAGTCAAAAAAAAAACAGAGTAATTAATAAAAGCAACCAAATTCATATCAAAAAATACAATCTTGAATCTTTGAATTCAATAAAAATCTAAACAATTCAAATGCATACCAAACAAATAAAATAATCTTGCTTAAACAAATGTGGGTAATCAAGAAAAATAATAATCTTACATTATTTATAACCCAAATTGGTGGATTATTTGGAGAAATTGGCGATGAAATTGATAAAGATTTGTGGGTTTATTACAAGAAAATTGATGGATTTAAATGCTTAGAATAAATCGAGGGGTTAGGTGTTCAAATGGGATTTAAAGGAAGAAGACATGGTATGAAATCTTGAAGGCAAATTTTATATTTTTTTATTGGATTTTGATTTTTGTACCTACCATATTGCCAAGAGGCAAACATGTGTTTTATTTAAATTTCCTTAAACCGGCTCGATTTAAAACTGATTTGGTAAATCTTAAGGGGAACCTGTCCTGAAAAGACAGTTTGGATCGTTTATGTGACACCAGTTTTATTGTTGAACCGGTTTGGTTGGTTTGCAAAAACCGGTCCCAAACTGGTTTTTTTAAACCTCTAGGCTAGTGCATGTATGTAACAACCTATTTTTATGAGATTTAAAATATGCAATTTTTTTATTCTATAAGATCATATATACCCTAAACTGATATATTATTTAACGAGATACTATGACTTAATGGCTTAAAAGAGGTTTTGTGTATTTCAGAGATGCATATGACAAACTAAATGTTTTAGGAATTTCTTCAAGCTTGTACTACCAAAGGTGTTATAGAGTAAATTAAAAGTTATGAGGACCAAACTTGATATTTGAGTAAACTAGAGTTAAGGGGTATTTGAGAAATAAAAAAATAATAATGAACGATCAATCAAATTATAACCAGGGTGACGTCCCTGGTGTCTTCTAGCATAGCAGAGAGGGAGAGAGACGAAAAGCGGAGGCCAAATCCTTCACCCTTGTTGAGTTTTCCAGAGAAAAGCGAGTTTTCCGGTCAAAAACGTTTTTCGGCGGCCCGTAACTAATGGCGTTAGAATTCTGTTAGTCGCGTACCATTGGAAATAACTATGATAAAATGTGAGATCGTTATCAGCCAATTCGTTTGTTAAAGCCGACATGAATCAAAAGATAATGGTTGGGATTAATAAAAACCGTTATATAACAATATGTAATAAATATATCATATTTTGTCATGGTATCTTGAAAATTTTACTTTACCATCTTTTCAACCATACATATTTATAAAAAATAAATCATTTCATAACATAATGAGAAACACTATTATTTATTAAATAGTTTAATATCATTTACAATTTAAAAAATATATATATTTTAGTTCATTAATTTTTTTTAAATACAAAAACGTGGCTTTAGTTTATTGTAATTCAATTTGCCTGAGAATGTGATTATATCGAAACAGAAAGTAAGCGGACAATAAGTTACATCGTTATCCTTTTTTGAATTATAAAACTCAATCTTCTAAAAATTACATTTGTTGGGCATAAATTAAGACATAAATATAAAAGAACAAATTAAGGTGGTATAAAATATTAAAACAAGGGACAACCCTTCATTGGGCACAACGCCTATGGGTACAAAAAAACGGGCCATGCATTCTGAAAAGCCATTTGACTCTTTAACGGAGCCCACTGAACAAACAAAAAAAGATATTGGGTAAACAGAATCGTTTCGAGTTAAATTTTACACCAATCGATTCGTATTCTATTTCTGATCAAAAGTCCTAAAAAGTCAGTTTGAAGTGGGAAAAAGTTAACGTCGTTTAGTTTTTTTTTAACAGGGGACAACTGAGAGCCAATTTTTTAAAAATTTGAGACCACCGTTGGCGATAAACTCAGTTAGGATTATTATCAGCCAATAGGCTTTAGTTGGGATTAATAAAATCCAATAAACCTATTATATATTAACTAATAATTTCGATAAAAATAACACTAACTATTGTTATTGAATAATTTATTTAAAACGCCTGAGGGTGACGGGGATGCAACCCTAAGGCTGCTTTCTATGGGGTGCGGAAGGGCAGAGGAAAGAGGCGCGGTGGGCGCCGTACATAGCCACAGGGCATCGGTGGGGCACGGAGGGGGAAAGGCGCGGTTGAGATAGCTGGCGCAGAAGAGGTGGGGGTGGGCCGTCTCTTTCTCCATCTCTCTCTCTCTCTCTCTCTCTCTCACACACACATATATATGACCCGCTATGGTTTAAAGCCCCTTGGACGCCCCAATATATATGTATTGGGACACCCAAGGGGCTTTAAACATAGCGGGTGGGACTTCGAAGCCCGGTAGCGATGACGTGGCATTGTGGAAGGGCTTCGAAGCCCCCCACCATAGAGACCAGCCTAAGGATACCCAAACTGCTTTAAGACCCAACTAATCATATACTGTCACCTCATTTGTACCCTGAACTATTTTAGAATACCTTAAGAGTTGACGACACAACCTAAATTGCCTTAAAGAATAAAAAAACTATACATTTTTAAAAAATAAATTAAACATTTAGTTAATTATATATTTTCCTTTTTCTTTATTTAAACTTAATTTTATAACTATATACCTAAATAACTAGTTTTATAAATATAATAAAATAGGGCCCAAAGGAAATTAAATAGAGTAGAAGGTAAAATGTCAAGTTGAAAATTAAATAGAGCCTAAAGAAAATATTTTGAAGGCCCACATCAAACAAAAGAAAAGCACATTCAAAATATATAAACAAAGGTTTCGTCCTCATCTATATATACAATATACCTACACCCTAACCACCATTAAAAAAACAAAAACAAAACCCACAATTATTGCAAAAACAAAATATATAAACAAACACATTACAAAATATTAAGTGTGTGTGAGAAAGAGAGAATGGATGTCACCAGTTCACCTCGTTCTTCGCAGATTTGTAGAGATAATTTTGTCTTCTGCCTACTGTCAGATTGTCATCTAGATTCAGACCTAGGAAACTAGACCCTATCATGGATGCTCTTAAAAGCCAAAGCTTGTAGTTTCTATGCTTCTGAGCGGAGCCGTCTCCGAGAATTTAAATGTCTCGCCCGAGTTGAATGAAAAGACCCTTAGGTCCTAACGAGTAACGAAATAAAAAGACTTGTGGCCCAATATCTCAAATGAGTTATTGGGTAAAAAAAAGATTGGGCCTAATATCTAATAAAAGGATTAAGATTTGCACCTATTTTAAAAAGAAAATTTTAAAAACCTATATATATAAATTACTAGGTTAGGTATCCGTGTAGAACACGGGTTAAAATAAATAAATTTATTTAAATAATAACACAATGTGAAATATAAAAATATGTTCAACATATAAAAAACTATAATATATGATAGAACAAATTACACAATACATAACATGGAAATAAAAAGTTGAAACTTCATAAATCTCTAAATATTTCTTTGTATACAATATTTGTAATTTAATTTATAACTTTATCCTTCATAATAAAATTAGTAGTTTGTTTTTTGTTTCAACTCTAGATGACGAAACACATAACTGACCATGTGTTAAAACAGGTTGTCAAAAAAACAAACAAACCATCTAAAGCAATTGGCCTTAACTTTTATTAATCTTCACTGCAAAACTAACATAAAGTTAAAATTTCTTTCTTTGAAATTGAAATTAATTATTTTATCTAAATCAACATGAAAATTCATTACTGATAAAAGTTTAATGTTAATAACTAATACAATATATATATATAACTAAATAATATATTTATGTTAGTATTAAATTTTTTAAACCAGATTATAATTCTCAAAAGAGAAAATAACATATTAAATAGAAAAAAGAATAAAATATGAAACTATTATTAATAAGAAAAATAAATATAAATTTAATATGAGAGACAGGTGGAAAAATTTGTAAGGACCACTCATGTGTAATAACATATGGCATTAAGACCCGTGTAGAACACGAGTTATAATAAGTAAATTTATTTAAATAATAATGTGATATAAAAATATGTTCAAAAGATATTAAGATATAATATATTTTTTTGTTGAAATAAAAAATATGCAAATAAAAAATTGTTAAAAATTCATGAATCTCTATTTTTTTACATACAATATTTGTAATTTTAACCATCATATCAAAATTAGTAGTTTGTTTTGTTTTTGCTTTCAACTTTAGATAATAAAACACATAACAATGCAATATATTTATATAAAACTAAATAATGTATTTATGTTAGTATTAAAGTTTTTAAATCAAAAAATAATTATTAAAAAGAACAAATAATATATTAAAAAGAAAAAAAAAGATAAATATAAACTATTAATAAGAAAGAGAATGCATCTAATAAGAGAGAGAGAGGTGAGAAAATTTTTCAAGAAACTATCTTGTGTGATGTAATGTGGCGTTAAAAAACATTTATTTATTATATAGTATAGATATATATAAAAAACTTTTATGCCCCCAAAAGTTAAGTGCCCCGACCAATCGCCTGAGTTACACGTATTTTCCTAGCATGTTATATGAGTAGGACAGGTACCTGCGCCATCAATCCCTATTCATAAGTATTTATAATGTAGTGATGGATGCTTGTGACTTAATTGAAAAGTCACCTAAAGGTTTGATTATACATCCAATTATTAAATCTTGATTCAAAGTAGCTTTAAGACTTAACATTGGTACAATAGAAAACAAACTTCACACAAACATATAAACCAAAAGTTCACAATATTAATTCATTACCAAACAAACAACTACTGGTTATGAAGTAAATGCATGATGAGTTGATCCAAACACTTGTCTTGAACATCTGTCACTTAACAAAGACATCATCTCTTTTGCTTTCTCTCTATACATTTTCCCATCTTCTTTCACCATCACAAGACTCAGTGAGTCAGCCACCGATTCCGGCGAAAACGACCCGTCCGCGTCCTCTCTATTCACCATATATGCCATCTTCCTCTCCACCAAATAACTCGCGATTAAACCTTGGTCGATCACAAACAGGAGCAACACGAGTGGCTTACCGAGTTGAAGCCCTTCAACTACCGAACTCATACCCGAGTGAATCAACAACCCGCCAACCGAGGCATGACTCACTATCTTAAACTGTGGGGCCCACACCATGCCCACTTGTCCGCTCCTCAAAGCCACTTGGCAACTTTAAAACCTCATCGTCTAATACCCCACGTTGATCAATTAAAACCCAAAAAAAAGGCAATCCGCTCAACTCCAACCCTAAAGCCAACTGAGTTAACTCGTACTGACTCGGTTTCGTTTCCGTCCCAAAGGCTATGTATACGACCGAGCCTTTTTCTTGCTTGTCCAACCACTCTTTCGTTTCTAACCAAGTTTTCGTCTTTGTTAGGTAAAAGCCCCACTGGTTTTTGGTATAAATCGTTTAGAAGGTTCAACCAATCCACACTACTTGTCATAACCACCACATCACATCCACGAATAGTGGCTCCAAATCGATACACATCGCCAACGACATTTTCTTCGTTTTGCATAATTCTCTTTACTTGAAACGTGAACATGGGATGGAAATTCAACCCATTTTGGTAGTTTAACATATTCTTCAACCGATCATCATTTTCGCACATTGTCTTTGTGAAACCAAGCACTAGCGCTAAAATAAGCCAACTGAGTTAACTCCTACTGACTCGGCTAATGGCCCCAACCAATAACTAGCAAAGTCACAAATGATCCAAACTGGAGATGAGGTTTTAATAAAGTCCACAATGGGTTCTTTGAGCCCATCGTATGCGATTTTTAGGTACTTAACCTTATTTGCGGGTAAATCCCGGGTGGACTCAGCGTTTTCGGGGAGGTTTTGTACTTTTGGGAGACTAATTTTGATGAAATCGATAAAAGGTGTCAGTGGGAGGCGAATAATGTTTGTAGGGGTAGATATGAACGAGATCTTATGGCCTTTGGAGGCCATAAGTTTTGCTAGTTCAAGAAATGGTAAAAGGTGGCCAAATGCTAGCCATGGGAACATTGCTATGTGTAGCTTATTGCCATTATTTTCGGTCATTGCTTCTTGGTCTTGGTGATGTTACAAGTGTTAGATGGCATTGATATATATACAAACCAAAATATAAATACATATATTTAATAATTTGGCAACCAAACCACCATAAAAAAACAAAACCTATAATAATTGCAAAGTCAATGCAAATAAAGAGGGCAATCAATGCTTAGAAGAGAGAATCGGGTGATATAACCCGATTTACTACCCTCCAGGTAGTTTTGAGAGTTCGGCGGTAGTGTTAACCACTGACCCCAGTTTCCCATGAAGGATACCTGAGCTCCATCCCACCACCATAATATAGAATCATTTCATTTATTTAATTTTGAGATGAGCTCGGTATCCAGTATCCTACTGATACCGACCGGTACGGGTATCGTAAATCTCGAGCCCGAAAATCACAAAACTTTAGTACCGGTACCGGTACCGAAATGTTCGGTTCAGTATCGGTTCGGTACCGGTACGTTACCAAATCGATACTGATTTTGGTACCGGTACCGATACCGATACCGAATTTGCTCATTCTACTTCAACTATTCACTCATTTTGATAAAATATTCAATAGATTAATAAAATAATATAAATCAAAATTTAAATAATGTTTTGAGTAAGATATATAATTAATTTAACATGTTGCTTTCTGACGTAGATGTCATGCTTTAATAAAAAAACAAGTATTTATATCATTTAAATTCTTTTATTTCTTTGTTTTTGGTTTTCATTTGTTCATTTTGTTTTCAAATTAGGCATTTTGGCATCCATTTATGTATTTCGGACTCCATTTCTTCAACCGGGACTCCATTTCTTCGTTTGGGCCTCAATTTATTCGCTCGAGAATCATTTCTTTGCCTGGGCTTCCATTTCTTTGTTTTTGCCTCCATTTATTTGTTAAGACATAAAGAGTAAAGAACAAATTTAGTATAAAACAAGGGACAACTCTTATTGGGCATAAGGCCTAATTTGGTACACCATATAGTCCATGCCTATGGCCCATTCTGAAAAGCCCATTTGACTCTTTAGTGGAGCCCAATAAATAAACAAAACAAGATATGTGTGTTGTAGTTTAATAAATGGTAATAATCAAGTAACTAACTTAATACAATAAATGTTAGTTAATATTAACCTATTATTTGTCACTCAACTGTGTTGATAGTAAATTTAAACCTTGCTAGTTATGTAAATTTACCAAAGGATTTTGTGGTTGTTTTAACCCTATTAGGAATTCGAATTATTTTTCTAATAGCAACTGCTATAATAAAATTTATGAAAAGCGTAAAAAGAAACTAGGAAGTACCACTTGTCGCACAAATTTAAAGCGATTCAGGTCAAGACGACAATACATCAACACAAGAAAAGTTACATTTTGACTTTTGGAGTCAAACTAGTTTCTCTCCGGCTTTAAAATTTATAAAGATTTAAACTTTTTACTAAAAGGTTCTAGTCAATTACATCAAATTTATTGAAAATTACTACAATTAGAACAATGTTGGTTATTGGTAAATATTAAGCTGACCATATTCATATCTAAATACAAACTTGAATTTTTATCTTGTTTTAATATTCTTTTTCAACCACGAGAACCGTTACCCCGAAAATTCAGGTGATCAAAAACTTATTATAAGTCGAAACTCAAGCACATCCTAAATCATCATACTCATACTGTTCGCAGCACTGCAACCATTCTTCACACATGCATGCGAAGTCAGCATGCTACGTCAGTTTTTTACCCATACTTTCACAAACACGTTTTTACCTACAGCACCACCATGTCCATCTTTCTCACATATAACCTACTTTATAAATATTTTAGTTTATTATTTGTGAAACAAAAATAAGTGCATTAGCTATGAATGGTCGTTCATGCGTTGGCCACATCAGCCACAGCGTTGGAGGCCGTCTTAGAAATTTAATTACTAGAGTCCATACCAAAAGGACATTTTTTAAAAGATGGTCAAATCTTTACGAATTCTAATACTTACATTGCATACTTTTTTTATAATCTGAACCTTGAACCATAAGATGTCAAAATCTCTAGGATCTAGATAATGTAAATTACTCATGATCATATAACTTTTATATTTGGCATTTGTTTTATTGTGTAAGAAACCGTTAATTATACTAGTGGATTTACCCTGCGTTTTAAAGCGGGAATTTGTTCAGGATCAAATCAGTCCGTTATGATACCAGTACTGACTCAGTTTGATACATAGATAAAAAACACGCCGCGAGAGTATATTTAAAATAACGTAAAACTATTTTGTTGTATTGTAACATTTCATAATGTAACTTTTTAAATATTATAATTAACAAAATATTAAGTTTCATAAGTAAACAAAATATTAAATTCGCCATTTTAATAGTTGCTTTGTTGAATTGCTTTGTTTATTGTACATTGCTACATAGCTCAACTTTAACTTATAACTAATAAGTACTAAAAGAAAAAGGAGCCAAAATGTCTTATTCAAAACCAAAGGGGGTTAAATATGCACACATGTTAAAGTGGAGCACAACTGAACTATCTAAAACTATGGGGACCTAATATGCAAAGCTTAAACTTTTTTTTTATTATATATTTTATAATTGTATTAAGCCCTGCTTGCGGTGCGCACATATGATGTATATATGTGTGAACCCTCGGGTGGGCAAAAGTGAAATTGCACTAATTTTGACGTTATTTTACTAATCTCGTGAAAATAACGTTAAAAGTGACGGACGGTTAATCAGGCATCATGTAGTGGCGTTGATAGCCGAAAGACAAGGGTACATGCACCGATAAGTCGGTGTCCCGATGATTGAGTGCTATGTGCCTTATGTCCAAGGCTTGATGCAAAACTACTATCGAGCCGGGGGTTTCACCGGAAGCAGCCTCTCTATCCTTATGGGGTAGAGGTAAGGCTGTCTACATCTTACCCTCCTCAGACCCTACCATAGCTTTGCTATTGGTGGGATATACTGAGTACAATGATGATGATAATGATGATTTTATAATTGTATTGGTATATATTTGTTTAATTCAAAAAAGAAAAGTTGCTAATTTGAGATAAGAGCAAAGAGGAAGAAAGACAAAGCAAACATTCATTTTGAAAATACTTCGATTATATTATTTAATAACCCACATTGTTTCAATTATTATAAAGTTTTTTTTTAAATAAATTATATAATTATAAATAATAAATATCATCTCCCACAAGGTATTTATCTAAAACAACAAATTGATCATATATTATGCAAGTCTTTTAAGGTAATTATTGCTATTTTCATTTTCTATTTTATTATATTTGTTTGATGTGCTTTTATGATTATTTTTCTATTTTAAATAATAATAATAGATGAAACCAATATCTAAGTTTATAGTGTGTGACTGTGCTCTAACAGCATAAAGCCTACATGAGTAAGTGTTAAGAGTATAATGAGCGTCACGTATTCATCACTATCATGTGTCGAAGATGTACCGCCTTACACTCACATGGGGAGAGAATACATGCTGTGAGTGTGAATAGATTTTTAAATAAAAGATTATAATAAAAAAAATCCAAAAAACTCTTATGGGCTCTTTCTTCTTTCACGCGCATTATCCACATTCCGATTAAAAGCACTAAAATATCGATTTGAAATTCTTAAAGAATTAACTCTGTTAATTTTTTTAACAGAAGTCCAATCAAAAGAATTAGTGTGAACGACGGAACCCATGACAACTATTTTTAAAGATAAAATTATTATTGGCCACTGCAAATAGATACAATTATTATTAAAATCCAAGTTGCTTGAAAATAAACCTA
This sequence comes from Bidens hawaiensis, assembly GCF_021521415.1. NCBI lineage: Eukaryota > Viridiplantae > Streptophyta > Magnoliopsida > Asterales > Asteraceae > Bidens > Bidens hawaiensis. The sequence goes on from NW_027500506.1 coordinate 73,129, forward strand.
AGTTCCAACTTCTCATAAAATCAAAATAAATATTCAAAAAATTAAAACAAAGGCTTATATTCTTTCACCCCATATATTATCTTCTCACCATCTCCTCCACTCCTCACTCAACTCTCTCAACTCTCAACCCAAACCCACCGGAAACCAACATGATATTGGGCAAAAGAACCCGGCCGCCGATCAAGCGAACCACGAGCATGACCGAGTTCACGTTGGATATTAGCCATACTGCCACCATGGTTCCTAGTTGCAATAATATTAACAACTCTCAGTCTCCATCACCTTTAGCTGATGGCAATAATATTATTGATCACAACTTCTTGGCAGCCACCGTTTCGCCTAGAAACCACCGTAGGAACTCGGCTGATTGTATGGAAACACCACATTTTATGACGGTTTGTCGCCTATGCAACCGGAGGTTGATCACCGGAAAAGATATCTTCATGTATAGGTATATATGTTGTTATTATTATTATTATTATTATTATGCATTCAACTAATGTTTATGATAAAAGTTTGTCGATCCGTTGACTTTTTAATCATTAAATTTAACTTGATGAGATATGTAGTCAACAAGATTCTTTCACTTGTCCTAAAAACATTATTTTTAGCGTCTAACAAGGTTATCTTGGCGTCAGGTGAGATTATTCTGACGAGATTTTTGTTGGCTTTTGACGAGATTTGTTTTGGTATTCGAAGAGATTTGGTTTTTCATTCGACGAGATTTTTTTCGCTTCCGACAAAAATTTTTGGACAAGTGACAGAATTTTGTTGTTAAAAATCCAGTTGAGTATTATAAAAAGTGGACGGGTTGACGGGTTTTAGAGGTGAATATTTTGTTAATTGGTTGGTCAAATGCAAATTTTGTTAACATTGACTTTTTAATCATTAACTTGAAATGATATTTAGCCAACCAGATTCTTTCACTTATCATAAAAAATTATTTTGGTGTTTGGTGTCAAGATTATTTTGGCGTCCGACCAGGTTATCTTGGCGTTAGGTGATATTATCTTGATGAGAATTTTTTGGCTTTCGACGATATTTGTTTTGGTATTCAACGAGATTATTTTTGCTTCTGACAAGATTTTTTGGCTTGTGACTAAAATTTTTTGGTTAACGAGATTTTCTGGACAAGTAACGGAATCTGGTTATTAAAAATCCAGTTGAGTAATGATTAAAAAGTGATCGGGTCGACGAGTTTTAGGGGTGAACATATTGGGAATTAATTGGTCAAATGTACATTTTGTTGACATTAACCAGCTAAATGGAGATTTTTGTTATTTTTCCCAATAAAAAAGTTATTATCCCTCTCACATGAGAAACTTTTACTAGAGAGGGATATGTTTAAACACGTTGTAAAGTTAATTTGATTATAATTAATTTGCAGAGGCGATAGCGCGTTTTGTAGCTTGGAGTGCAGGCAAGAAAAGATGAAGGAAGATGAAAAGAAAGAGAAACATTCATTGATACCCAAGAAACCAGTTTCTATTGATTCAGAATATTCATCAAACCCTTCTAAAGTAGACTAAAAATTATTAAGAAAAAAGATTCTCCATTTAATATAGATAATTGGGTTTGGATCAAAATCAATGTTGTATTGCTTGATGGTGCTTCATATGCTCTATATGCATGTGTACCATTATATGTATAAAAAATAAGAAAATAAAATAATTTTTGACTATTAGTTAATTTGTGTTGAATTTATTTTCTTTTTGGTGTCCACAAATTCTAAGAATCAAAAATATATCATCCCCTTGCTAAGCGTCCTGCGGTTGTGATCGAAGCATTGTTATGTTCAGATGTTCAATACAATAATTCGATTCCTAGTACCCAATAACCGGATAATGGACTAAGTATTAGTTGAGCTATGTTTGTTTATGTTTAATGAGCTATTTTGTGCCGTAGATACTTAAATGTGTAATGAGCTATGTTTGTTATTTTGGTATTAATAGGGTGATAATTTTTCACTTATCATGACAACGTGCCAAGTTTACATATATGGTTGGGCATTTATTTACAAATCAAGAATACGTTGAGAACTTTGAATCCTAAAATACGTTGACTACAGGTATTTTACTTTTATAAAGTAGGGTAAGGATAGTTTTAAACGTAGTTTTGTCATTTATTATATATATGACGTTATGATTACAAGCATAGAAATTAGGTTTGCACATATAAATCCTTAATGGAGCATGTTATAAAGTTACTTACATATTTATTGTAGGGATGTCTTCATATGTATATTTAAACTAAAACATAAATGAGAAATAAATATTGAAATAATAACAAAATGATGGACAAGTTATAAAGAGTCAAAAAATGCATAATGAAGTTCATGTACCAATCAAATAATTGCTAAACGACGAAAACAAAAATGTCTTATGCAAGCTTGATTGATTGTAACGCAATTCCATTTTTTAACTAAAAAACAATATTTTCTTAGAAATTGCTAATATCTTTAATGTGCGCACGAGTTGAACCAGCTATGAGCGTTTGATACTTTAGGGCAGCAGGTGCGGGTGTGGTTTGCACAGGGAGAGTGAGGTGGTAGAGAGAGAGGATGGTGAGAGACAAGGCGTTAGGAACGATAACACCACCCTCTTCATCGGCAAAGTTATGGCAACAAGGGATGAAAGGCACGACACCGTACCATCTTAGAAGAGAGATCATTTTTGACTTTTGAATCCAGAATACAATTGTTTTCGTTTTTAAATATTTGAATTGAATATGTTTTAAACCGATCTCATTTGTTAGTAGGTTATTGATGAGGTGATGTAAGTTAAAAATAAAAACTATTATTTTCTAACTCATATTCCTTTTATAAATTATATCTATACTAGTTTTAGAGCCCGTGTCACACACGGGATGATCGAAATTCTAAAATTACAAGTAAAACAAATAATTGCATAGCGTATATGAAAAAATGTATTGCATCTATCCTTGTATCTATGTTACGTGTACATTAATTAATTTTATTTATATCACAAAATAATTTATTTTAAATGAACTTAATAAAAAAACACGTGAAGAAACGTATATGAGTATGTTGTTTCGATTGAAAATTTCATTCTCATATATGTATAATTGAAGGAATTTTGATTAATAACCAATTTTGGAAATAAGACTTCTCATGCAATATTAGTTCTACCACTTAGCCTAAATGCAGAATAAGTGTTACACTTATTGATACATTTATCAATTTACCACTCATCGAAGGAAATGAGAACATTAAATTGTAACGACGGATGTTCTTCAAGAGCTATGTTTTTCTGAGTTAAACCATGAAAAAAGATTTTGATAAGTTTCAGAGGGTTCTCGACTTTGTCATAATGACAACATAAAAAGTAACATGTTAACCCATTCAATACTGTGAATGTTTTGCATCATTTGAGCATAGTTTTGTATGACATGCTTCCCGTACAACTTTCTGATTACCATTGAAGGAAAAGTTAATGGTTACACAAATATTTCAAATTTGATCAAAGTTGGAAGCATTGATAGGTCTGAGGGTGGCAAGTCAAAAGTGTTTGTAATCTTTTCTTAAATTTTAATGGGCGAGGGGAAAATAGTCAATTTGTCAAATCCCGAACCTTTTGATTATTTCCAAAAATGCCCTTAAAAATAGTTTTGAAACCCGAATCAAGTTTAAAATTCTAACTTTCATTCGTTGGACATTTTCAAGCTAACACGTTGAACCCGTAACAAATTTGATGATAAATCTATTTGAATTTCTCAAACTTTTAAAAATACTCAGATTTCCAATATTTGACCCGTAACAAATTTTGATCTAAATTTAGCTAACTTGTACAAATAATCTATTTACCCACTTTTAACCCATAAAAATCAAATTTAAGTTCCACAAAAAACCGAAACAATTCTTGATAAAAAAAACCAAGAAATTAAATATGATAAACTTTGTTATTTCTAAAAGTGATTGGTATATATTATTTTACATTTTAACACACACACACACACATATATATATATATAGTTTAATAAATTAACGGAAAAATAAATGGATAGATTTAAAGCATGTATTTGTAATTTATTAATTTATATGACATTTTCCAATAATAATAATAATAGTAATAGATGAATTGATTGATTTTTAAAAAAATGAATAAACTTTTAAACATATATTTATAATTTAATGATTAAAAAATTACTTTGTAAAATGAAAGATTATTCGAGTTTTGTTTTTCTTTATAATCTTCTACGATACACATAGTACAATATGTTAACGATAACATTTGAAATTATATTCTTTTTAATCTTTAACAAACATGGTTTGTTGTTAATTTTTGGATTTCACCAGGTATTTTAGAATATATAGTAAAATAATATGTTAATATTTATTTTTATAAATATTTATAGATATAATATAAATAGAGTATAAAAGGAAAGTGAATAATTATTGATTTATTGTAACGTCCGTTAATTCCGGCTTCAAGAATTAAAGCTTGTAGAGTATGTATAAATCTCGGGATTTATCCGACGTTTCTCGGAAGCCTTTGCGTCATCTCTGTACGTTAAACCATTTAACTTTCCTTCCACGTTGCCTTACACTTCAATTTGGAGGGACTTGGATGTAACTATTTTATTTATATCATAAAACATTTAACCTAACCCTAACCCCCCTTGCAGCAGCTATCGGCCGAGAAACCCCCCCTGCTCGTTTTTCTTCTGCCCAGCCAAGTTTCGGCCGTGAAAACTTCAATTCAAGGTTGGTTTTATGATTCCCCATGTCTTTTACACCTTAATTGATCATATTAACGCGCTTATTGGTCGTTAAGGTTGAGTTTTGATGATAACAGTTTGCTGACAGATTCGTATACGTTTGTTGTAGGGTATGTAACGCGATGGTAATCCATTGTTTTTGATCGATTCTTGATTCCATGATGTTCTAATTTGAGTCTAGTTTCCAGAAAGGTATAATACGTAATTTTTGGACGAGATTTGAATGGTTTTTATGAATTTATAAAATCGAGTGTCAAAGCTAATGCGGGATGACGGATTCTGGTCTGTCTTCCTGACGTCATAACCTTTTTTCGACAGGTCCAAATTGGTTGGTTCCACTTCTGGAAGTTAGTATTTTGAGTTAGGAACCAAACCCAATTGGAATCGTTTAATTTGGTTCGGTAATGAATTTTATAAAAATAAAACCATTTTGTTGCGCACTGAAATAGCTGCACGTACCTTGCTGTGTTGGATGAATTTTTATAATTTTTGTGTCCAATAGAAAAATATAATAAAAATATTTTTATAAACCTAAGACATTTATTAAGGTCTGGTAAAAATTTAATAATTTATTTCAAAGGTTATCCTATGTAATTAAATGCATCTTCGCACGCTAAAATCTACACATTTTACTCGTTATTAATCGATAAGTTCGTTTTAGGCTTAACCGGTGGATTTAGTTAGTTAAAAGGTTTTAGGGGCTGAGGTAAAGTAATTGGGTATGGGTTGGGCCTTGGGCCAACGTGTTGGGCCTTGGGCCAAAGTGTTGGGCTTAAACGGCCCATTAGGTAAGAGTGTTCTTACGGTCTAGTTTAGTAACGTGTTGTGTACTATTTACAGGCCCTTACTTGTGAGTGTGCACTTAGGGATTTCCTAGCTCGTTGCATGTGTTCGATCGATTTCAGGTGAGTTCATGCTGCCCTTTTTACTCTTTTAAATTTTGGGCTAGCATGCACACCTAAGTGTTTTCTTACTTGATGAAATGTTTTAAACGATTTTATATCGGCTTTCTAGTATATGGTAGGCCTTGGGATGTTAAATATATATATATATACATTATTGTTTGGCCTATATTTGGCGATGTTGTAGTCGTTTCGACTACTGATGTTGTGTATGCCTACTTTGTGTTTGCATGCATTGATGTTACGTGTTTAGGTTGTACGTTTGCTCGACCCTGATGTTACGTGTTTGGGTTGTACGTTTGCTCGACCCTGATGTTATTACTTGGATGATATATATATGTAGATATATAATTATAAGGATGTTTATATATAATTATAAGGACGATTATATATAATTATAAGGATGTTTATATTTAATTATAAGGATGTTTATATATATGTATATATATATAAGGATGATTACTTATTGTTGATGATGGCCTAACTGTTTTATCCCGTTTATTTGGCCTAACTGTTATATCCCTTTTATTTTAAAACTCTTGGAATGACTATTATAATTATTATTATAGATGTTATTTATAAAAACTTGAACTCACTCAGCTCAAGCTGACTTTGTATGCATATTAGTGTGAGTTTCAGGTTAGGAGATGGATACATTACCGCTTGGACGTGCACGAAGCTACTTGGACGGTGGAGAGCATACTTAGTCGGATGTTTCAATAATAATAAATGTTTTCTTTTTAACATTTATTTAAATTGGTTTTGGGAACTTATTTTATTATTTATGTTTTCCGCTGAATTATACTCTGAAATGGTTATTTAAATGAAGTGAATTGTTTTTAAGTTTAATTATTTTTACGAGTGTTTTGAATGATTACCAACTGTGGGGTACCCGGGGTTCGGGGCCTCGCATCTATTACATATATTAGGGTCAATTAAGATATTAGTTTTGGAGGGAAAAGAATTGTGAGAATTAACTAAAAGATGACAGGTGTCACAATTATTTTACTTTATTAGAATAGGTAGATATCTATCTTGTATTTGTTCTTATAATCAACTACTTATTTTTATTGTAGTACGTTTATTTCTTTCCAAATAAAGATTAAACAAACCTACTTTTGTAGAACTTAGCTTCAAAAACCTTTTGATTACATTCATATGAAGTCGATGTACTATCATCTTTTACTTTATTAACATCGTTAAGATGATGAGACATTTGACATTTTTTATTACATGTGTTGGTGTTAAATTATTTCTAAAATATTTCAAACTTACGACTGTTTGCCCTCGCCCGTCGATATCCTTTCACATCGATTCTTATTTTCAAATTTGGACCACTTCATGTAATTCCCTTCCAAAATAAAAAAATGAAGACATCCAAATCCTCAATAAACATTTATAAACACATTCCATAATAATATAAACCATGCTTGAAGATAAATACCTAAGATAGAATAGACACAAGTATGTACTGCAGTACTTGTGAGTATCCTTATGTTCATTGTATCTTACAAACTTATATTTTATTGAGTGCATTAAATAAAAATGTGATTCTTACCTTTTTTTTATACTTGAAATTGTGGCCATGATGGCACTTAAGACACATTAAATCAATTAAAGACTTGCCTCAAGTCCCGATCGATAAACAAGCATGAACTAAACAAATAACTTTCGTTCATATTAATAAGAAAGTATAATTCAAAAAACTGATTACAATCTCTCATACCCTAACTCGGTTGACTCCTTGTGAACCCTAACTCAGCTGCATCTCGTGTTTTCCTCTTTGATGACCCCTAACTGGATTGCATCTAAAATGTTTTATAATGTTTAACCATAAATTGATTTATATATACTAATCTAACTTGAACCAACTATGAGCGTTTGATTACTTTAGGGCAGCAGGTACGGGTGCGGTTTGCATGGGACGGTGAACCGGGAGAGTGAGGTGGTCGAGAGAGAGGATGGTGAGAGAAGACGTTAGGAATGATAACACCACCCTCTTCATCGGCAAAATTGTGACACCATCCCCTCTTAGAAGAAAGATCATTTTTGACTTTTGAATCCAGGTTATAATAGTTTTATGTTATAAATATTTGATGTGAATATATTTTTAATCGATCTCGATTTGTTAGTAGATTATTGCTGAGGTAACGTAAGTTAAAAATAAAAACTATTATTTTCTAACTCATATTCCTTTTATAAATTATACATATCTATCATGTTTATATATATATATATGTGTGTGTGCGCGCGCGCGCGCGTATACTAGGTTAAAGACCCATGTTTCACACGAGTGGAAAATATAATAATATTAAAAAATTATAATATGTAATACGTAAATTCAGTTATTTCATGTAATAATTTTTATTGATGACTTTTTTATAAGTTTTTGATATGTTTATATAATATTAATTTTAAGATGCAAACCAAGCCTTAGTGTTTAATTTATTTTAAAAATGAAATATTCATACAAGTATATTATATTAAATTTATGTGTATAAAATTATATTTATAACAAAATGTTGTCACGAATTTAAAACTAAATTTACAAAAACTATGGTTTGGTTGTAAAAGAAAATAACTTTTTTAATAAGTTCTTGATATATTTATAAAATATAGATGCAAACCAAACCTTGGTGTTTAATTTATTTTAAAAACAAAATATTCATATCAGTATTATTATATTAAATTTGTATGTATAAAATGATATTTATAACAAAATGTTGTCTCAAATTTAAAATTGAATTTACAAATAATAAGGTTTGGTTGTAAAAGAAAATAAATTATATTTTAAATTAAAAGGACAAATATTCAACACGGGGTTAGTGAATTAGAGACTACTTGCCATACAGGGCTAATATTATAGAAAAATATAGATGTAAGTGTGAATATCACTAAATATTAAAACTAATACCTAGATATTGGTTGAATTGGGGATGTGAAGAGTTGTACTATGAAATGAGAATGACGAATGCTATAAGTATTTATAACATAATAAAAGATAATATTTATACGAATTGGTGATTAAATGTGTCAAAATATTAATAGTCAATTGATTGATTGTTTTAATACAAAGAAACATTATATTTAAAATTAATAAAGTTGGGGTAATATTGATATTCAATTCAATCAATCAGATAAGAAAATATGAAACTGCTGATAATAGAATTAAAAGAAGAAGAAGAAGAAGAAGTCATAATTGGTCCATTAACTCAATTGGTAATTAGAAATCTAACTAATATATTAAAATAAAACTAATTTGTTCATTTGTCCTTTTTCTAGGGTGTCCATCTAATGTTTCATGTCATTCAATTTTCATGTTTATAATTTTCACATAATTAATCAATTAATTTTAATTCTATTTAAACCAATATATAACACAAGCATTGGTCAAATTTAACATCTAAAGTTTTGAATTCATAACTTAACATTTACTTTGACTTTATTACATCTAATCTAATCTAACTAATATATTAAAGCAAAATCAATTTGTTCACTTGTCCTTCTCTTAGGGTGTCCACTTAATATTCCATGTCATCCGCTTTCCGTGCTTATAATTTCCATATAATTAATCAATTGATTTTAATTTTGATGCTAATTAACATTTAAACCAATATATAACACAAACATTGGTCAAACTTAACATTTAAATTTTTGAATTCATAACTTAACATTTTTTTAGCCAACCTAAATATAAAAATTTCAATGTTTAGATTACATCGATACAGAAGGCAAGCGGGCAACAAGCTGCGCCGCTATCCCCTTTTGAATTGCAAAACCCAATCTTTTAAAAACTGCATTTGCTGATCTTCGAGTCATAACATTACTATGCATGATTCCCTGAATATGGGTAAGTAACTCCACAGCTTCAGGCGCGAACAAATCAAAAGTGTCAAAAGCAAAAGGAATAAATACATGTTGGTTGTCAAGACACGCCTTAACTTTTACTTCGACTTTATTATATCTAACTAATATATTAAATGAAAGCTAATTTGTTCACTTGTCTTTCTCCCAGGGTGTCCACCTAATGTTCCATGTCATCCACTTTCCATGCTTATAATTTCCACGTAATTAATCAATTAATTTTAATCTTAATGCTAATTTTCTTACTATACTATTAAAGCAAAACAAGATATTCACATGGCCTTCAAATAGGATGTTCACATAAGCTTACAAGGTTTCCATCTCTAGAATTGTCTCATAATTCACTAATTAATATTTTATAGAATCATAACCTCACTAATTAATGTTTTCTATAATCATAACCAACTATTTCATTTCAAATGATTTAAAAACCGATTTGATTACAATTAATTATTTATAACTAATTTTTGCTACCTTTTTTAGTATGACTATTACTTTAGCAATTCAATTATTTGTATATTTATACAATTTCTCGTTCACACCATTTATACGCATTTTTTCTACATCTTGTGGTTTTGCAGAAAACAACGTAAATAATTCTTAGGATAGCTACATACACACACACACACACACACACATATATATATGACGTTTGAAATTTTTTCCACCCGTGTGTAACACGGGCCACTATCCTAGTTCTTAATAATATAATTTTAAGAAAGACATAATTGATTTAATATTTAATAAATATTAAATCGTAATAAATGCATTAACGTTTATATTGTTTAACATAAAACTTTATTAAATTGAAGGAATGGTTATTAAAAAGTTAGTTAATTAAGTGAAATATGTATAAATGAAAATTGATTAGTTGGCATTTCATGTGAATGGCTTAGTTGTATGACATGTTGAAAACATGTTTTTCTTTAATAGATTAGTTAGATAAATGTTATAACTGTAATTTTTTTTTAAAAAATTTGTGTATAACTTTATTATTTTGAATATAAACAATAATAAACACTTTAATTATGTACCAACCAACATGTAACGCTAACATAACCCTTCGTTGTATTTGCATAAAAATAAATTAACAAGTTAATATAATATTGAAATTATGTAAATAATGATATATACTAGGTTTCAATATCCTAAATGATTTTTGGAAAGCGAAAATAGTGGGATGAGATTGAAACATATTTTTTAGTTTAAACTTTTGAATGTTTTAGTTAAGTAATTTGTCTTATAATACATATTAAATTAAATATATTTAATGTATAAAAAATTATAAATTAAGTCATAAAATATATGTGTCGAAAGCATTTTGGTCTGAGTTATGAAAGAAAATATTGAAAACAAAATATTGATATTCTTATTGTTAAAACTCGTTATACTGCACAAAAAAGTCATATAAATAAATGACAGATAGTTCATAGAATAAATCGTTATACGCATGGATTATAATTATAATATTCAACTTCAATGATTTAATGCTAAACACCAATATATATATAGTAGGTACTCTTCATGTTTGCAATATTTACACAAAATGTTTGAAGAAATTAATAAAATACACATTTTCCTGAATTCAAATGCATATGAGAAAATTTTAAATCCAAATTTGGAATCAATCTTATATAATAAATTATGCACTGCTGCTCGAATCCCAGTTTAAAAACAATTTGTAGTTTATTATCATACATATCCAAATTTTTCGACAATGATGCACATTTATTTATTTAATTTGCAATTACCTATGACTTTAAAATTTTATTTTAACAAGTCCGCAACTTCAATTTTGATGTCTCCTTATTTTCTTATTTCATCATTAATGTTAATGAATGAATCGGTTAAGATTTACGCTTAATAAAAATAAACTTAAATTCATATATTTAAATGACTTAAAAGATAAGTACCATATATTGAAATGAATTGAAAAAAAATGAGAAGAGCTATAAGATTGACAAATGACAAAAATAGGTAGTCTTTTATTATAGTAGATAGATTGTATTTGTTCTTATAATTAACTATTTATTTTTGTTTTTGTACGTTTATATCTTTCCAAATAAAGATTAAATGAACCCACTTTTGTAGGACCTAGCTTCAAATACTATCAGATTAAGCTCATATAAAATCGATGGACTCATCATCTTTTACTTTCTTACTCAACATTGTTAAAATATTGTGACATTTTATATCACATGCGTACACATTAAGTAATTTTTAAAATATTTCAAACTTACGACTGTTACATCCTTCCCTTCACTCATCGCTATCTTTTCGCGTCCCTTCCATCCAAATCGATTCTAATTTTCAAATTTGGACCACTTCAAGTAATTCCCTCCCAAAATCAAAAGCGGGGGCACTCTTGCCCGCATAAACATAAATAAACACATTTCATGATAATAAAAATAACCATGCTTGAAAGATGGAGGTGGGAATGTGTCACAGTAATGCGTCACAATAGTCGAAAGTATGATCATGATGATACTTTATACACATGGATTAAAATCAATACAAGACTTGCCTACCTGTCGGAATGTGTCACAATAACGCATCATCATTTTGGCATCTCCTAAGGTCTTTATACACATTGATACGTATTTATCATTAGCTTTTAGTTTTTGTTACCTTTTCATTTTTGTGCAAACTATTTTAATACATGTAACACTTTTTAGTTATTATTGTTATTTATATATTTATTAAAAAACCAACATTTATCCAACTCGCGTAAAACACTATTTATCATTCCCTTAAATTTGAACCACACAAGTTTATTCTTTCTTCTTATTTTAACATGTTATCTCTTAAATATGAGGCACACAATTCTAAGTTTTATTTTAATGTTGTTTTTATCTCTATAAATATCTTTTACATATTTTGTTTTTCACTTATAAATTTTGAAATATAATGTTCTTAAATGCCAAATATAACATTATGAAATTCTTTTTTACCAATGTTTAGTATAAGATTCGTTCAAAACCAATCCACGTCAAATATAATATACTTTTAAGTTCTTTTTTTTTCACAACATAATATTATTCTAAATTTCTAATACACCGTTATCACGCTAATATGTCTACGTACTCCTCGATACCACAACCTCCTGCAATGTGCAACCATAACATGTAGATAAATATCATTTTTTTGTTTTCATCAAGAAAACTTAAATTTTAATAAAAACAAATTTTATTAACTTTATCTTTTATTAATATTCCTATCGTGACACTTGCGTTTATGTTTGTCAACGTTTCCGCTGCAATGTGCGGAAACGTTTATTAGTTATTATTATTATTTTATAAATGTTACAACCTGTACAAGATAGGAAAAAAGGCCACTAGAAGGATGAAGCATATATTGTGGTGTCTTGCCATGCCTCCTTTTATTTCTTTCTTTTTTAATAAAATTAATAATTGTCGAGTGATATTATTATTTCAAGAAAATGATGGAAATGGACATGAATGATACGTGTAGGGTATTGAGGGTCTCACATGTCAAACTTTCTTAACCTGTTTTAACTTTACAGCCAAGCCCCTCTTATTATCAACATCAATCACATTCACTATTATTCATTTAGACCGAGTGTTATAGTGTTATGGAGAACCTCAGTAGCACCCGAGTCCTCGGCGTTCACATTGATTCATTTAATTGGGTTGTAGACTTACACTCAACCTTTTAAGAAGCATATGATAAGACTATTATAGAGTCCCGGTGGTGTGTGTGGGGGGGGGGGGGGGAGGGAGGGGATGGTCTTATTGAAAGCAATTTCTTTAACATATAAAGCAAAATTTATGGTTTGCCTGCATCTATCTCTCCCCCAAATCCCGTCAATAGCTTTGCCACAGGTGGATTTTTATATATTATACATTGTTTTTGTATCATATAAAACAAACAAACGTATTTAGTAAATTTTGTTGACGATTTTAATGTCATCAAAATCTTGCATGAATTATTTGGCATCCACGGCCTCTCATTTATTCCCATACTAATTGTGTATGTACTCTCCATGTCCCCGTTTGACCATTATAGCTCTTTCAACTAGTGACCAAATTCTTACCTCCTTAATAACATGTTCATACAATCATCGTTCTTGCCGTCACAAACAAACAAAACCACTTATGGACACCGTTCGAAAGTTTTACCACATTCATGAATTTTTAGATTTGAAGCTCTTAATATCACGTGACAGTCTTAGACACCTAGAATTTGATTAACGCAACATTAATGCAGCATGTCGTGTCACTACCAATTGACAGAGGCAAAACCTCGTGACCATTATTCAAAGATCTCAAAGTTTAAGTGTAGGAAGAGTAAGAAATTTGTTGTAAAAAAAAAAAGGAATTAAGATGGATTTATAGATGTGTATTATGACAAGTATTAATGATGCTTTTTTTTTTTTCCCTATAAAATTTGTGTTACCATTAAAGAGTAAAATCAATAAAATAAAAAGTTATAAGAACATAGTGAGTAAAATTGATATTAAACTATATTTATTAATTGATAAAATTTATAAAAATGGTAGTTAAGGTCCGTTTTATTAATATTTTTTAATTGATAATTATCTCTGTTTTGGTGGGGTATTTTAGCAATTATGACGTCTTAATGTGTTCAATTATTCATGTGTTGTTTTTTATGTTGCAATTGATACTATTAAGAGAAATATTATAAAAACAATGTATTTATTCATTTAGTCTTGACGTCTTACCTTGATAATTACACCTGTTTAGATAACAATAACCATTTCATTTGACTTGATAATTTAAGTTTATTGGCATATTGTGATTCCTAATAGTAATATAAACGATACATGTTGTTTGTGAGATATTTGAGATCGTCTTGCTAAAAACTCAAATCAAGTCAAAATTAAACGAGCTCGGTCTAAAAATAGGCTTGTTTGATAAACAAGTTCGAGCCAGAATTTCACTTATGGAGCTCGAGCTATGGCTCAAAACTATTATTTATGTAACTTTATATGTGAGCTGAAGTTGGCAAGTTCATGTATTTAAACCGAAGTTGTAAACCATGAAAGCCAAACGAAGTCTAGATAAGAACCAAAAAAACTCAACCGTCAAATAAAGACCGAAACTATATATTGTAAGAAAACTAATTATCAAATTTGAAAAAAAAAGAATTATAATTATCAAATAACATCTATAGAAAACATGTCATGGCTACAATTAACCGGTCATTTTTACCAAATTCACTAATAAAAACAAATTTAACTATTTTTTTAACGACTAAATGCTACACTCTTAGGATTAAACCATTAATCTTCCATTCTACACTTTAACCACTCCGCCAAAGTGAAGTATATCAAACAGAAAAATACTTTAAAATAATAATTTGTTAAAACTCTTTATTTATAATTGTTTTTTTTCGAACGGCCAACGAATCTTCTAAATGGGCTACTGGCTAAGTTCACAGATCGTGATATACTCGTCTTACTATCCAGAAAAAACCCTCACCTAAGGCCAACGTCCGTGAACACTCGCTTTTAAATACTATTGATTATTTATTAATATCTTCAAATTGAAATTCGTTAAGTGGGCCTAGTTACTTGTTCATTAAGGGATTCGGCCTTTTGGGCTTAGTTTTAGATGCAGTTATTAGGATGTAGCCCATTTCATAAGGCCCGAACCTAATAAGTAATAAGTTATAAAAAAACAGTTCATTATTGAACAGCCTCATACTCTCATAGTCATGTCAGAATGCTAATTGTTATTATTGGTTTATTACACACATCTTATATCACTAGATGGCAAAATAAATGTGTCGAATAAGTCGGGTTACGAGTCAAAATGAGTATTATTGATATGGGCCGGGTTGGGTTGAATTGATAAGAAATAACTCAATGTAACGTTTAAAAACTTCTTATGAACATCTTGTCGGTGAAAAACCATTAATTGTTCTATAATATATAATTTGTGAATGGTTTAGTGTTTTATGCATTAAAACACGAAATGGACACATTCACAAGTAAGGAGACTAAAATTGTCACCTCTAGGATATGCTGTTAATGACCAAATAGCAGATTACTACCTTACAGTTAATGAAAGAGTAGAAAGATATACACAAAACCCTACAAGTAAATAAAGAAATTAAACACGATATTGTATATCCTTATGTGACTTTTTTTATTGATAATAAACAAGAATAAAGTAGAATGAAGATAAATTATAGGTTTTATTTATAGTCAACTAATAACAAGAAATTTAAACTAAACTAGCAATCACACTCAAACTATACTTCTAATTTAAATAAATTTATATAAAGAGATAACTTAAGAGCCAAGTTATTCAACTTAGTCCCTAAACTTTAGATCTTCTCCAAACATCCCCTTGAGATCTTCCGTTCAACCCTTATACTTTTCGTATTAGTCATTCGGGTCATTCAAGTTAAGTATTGCATCAAGTTCTAAATTTGTAACTTTTAAAGTATTTCCATGTTAATACATTACTTTACACCATTCTATGTTACCATTTAATAATCTCAACATTTTAAGTATAACTTTACTTTTTCATATACAACCTTTTACACGTTCTATATATATTGAAATACGCCATTATAACGTGTTTATTTATATCAACATTTTGGTATAAAATTTATAACAAACTGCATCGTATTTAATATAGTATATTACACTGCGTACAACGTGAATTCTAAGTTTTCAATAAACTGCAACTATGATCCGTTGACTAATAACATTATATATTGACAATTAAATCAAAGTCACTCGTAACATTTTTGTTGTTGCCAGTGGACAATCTGAATCTAACAAAAAGTAACTCCATTTGCCTCTAACAAACAACAATAAGAATAAGAATGCCGCAATTTATTTGAAACTTCTTAAACAAGTGTTAACAGCAGACGATATTACTTTTCCATTAAACTAACAGCTCTTCAAAAAATAACAAAGCTAATTTTTAAGTTTTCAATAAACCGTAACTATGATCCATTGGTTACAAGCATTATATACTGACAGATAGCTTATTAATCTAACAAAAAGTAACTCCATTTGCCTCTAACAAACGACAATAAGAATAAGAATGCCCCAATTTATTTGAAATGTCGTAAACAAGTGTTAACAATAGACGATATTACTTTTCCATTAAACTAAACTGCCATTCAAAAACTAACAAAGTTAATTTTTTAGTTTTTAAAAAACCGCAACTATGATCAATTGATTAATAACATTATATACTGACAGATAGCTTATTAATCTAACAAAAAGTAACTCCATTTGCCTCTAACAAACAACAATAAAAATAAGAATGCCCCAATTTATTCGAAACGTCGTAAACAAGTGTTAACAGCAGACGATATTACTTTTCCATTAAACTAAACTGTCATTCAAAAACTAACAAAGTTAATTTTTAAGTTTTTAAAAACCGCAACTATGATCCATTGATTAACAACATTATATACTGTCAATTAGCTTATTAATCTAACAAAAAGTAATTCCATTTGCCTTAACAAACAAAAATAAGAATAAGAATGCCGCAATTTATTTGAAACTTCGTAAACAAGTGTTAACAGCATATGATATTACTTTTCCATTAAACTAGCAGCTCTTCAAAAAATAACAAAGTTAATTTTTAAGTTTTCAATAAACCACAACAATGATCCATTGATTAATAACATTATCTACTGTTAGTTAGTTAATTAATCTAACAAAAAGTAACTCCATTTGCCTTTACAAACAAAAATAAGAATAAGAACGCCGCAATTTATTTGAAACATCGTATACAAGTGTTAACAGCAGAAGATATTACTTTTTCATTAAACTAAGACAGAATTACAAAATTTGTCCTTTAAAATAAGACGAATTACGGTTCGTGTCCTTTTCTAAGTTTCCTTGCAGGCGGTGTACTTTAAACTTTTTTTTCCTACAAGTTTTGTCCTTTACGCTAACTGGGTTAGAAAAAGTCAGTTAAATGCCCTCACCGTGAGACGCAGTGAGGGCATTTTTGTCTTTTCGTCTACCTGCAACTTCTTCTTCCTCTTTTCTTCTTCCCCCCTATCTCTCCTCTCATGTGCATCCACCATCACCACCCACCTTCTTCTTTCAACATCCAAAACCCCACCACCACCTGTTGCCGACTGCCACCACTACCCACCACCTACCGCCGGCCACCATCACAACTGGTGATCGATGGCACCGTCCATGTTATCCATGGCAGCGGCTCGGAAACTGAACCTCCGGGAGGTTGCTCGGAAACTGCTTCATCCTTGCGGCTCTTTCTCTTCTTCCCGACAACACCAAAACCACACCCTTTCCGCTACTGTTACTGTTACCTGTGCTACTAACTCCGATGTCAGTTTAATTGAATCTGCCTGATTTTTATTTTATTTACTTGCGAATTTTAGGTTTTTATGTTTAATTGCTTGTTACAGACGGTAATATTAGCTCCGATTGATCATTCTCCTCCGGTTAATTTCGATGACGTCACTTCTGACGTAGATCCGGCCAAGGTAAGTCTCACTGTGTTTAATTCTTTCAATGTGGGATGGATTTGAGTCAATTGGAATTAGGAATTACCGAATTCGGATTCGGATTACAGGAATGGGGCTAATTTGGTGGTCAATTAGGTCAAGTTGTTGACTGAGTTAGCTCAAAAGCCTATTTAATGGAGTTTGTAGTTCAATTTATGGATGACTTACAGTTTTAGTTTTTTTTTTTAATAAAATTTATGTTATAATCTTCCATGATTCTTTCTGGCTGGTTTCTGACTTAACCATTTTTACCACATGAAATGCTGTTTATGTATGTGATAACATGGACGGTGCCATCGATTACCAGTTGTGATGGTGGCGGCGGTAGGTGGTGGGTAGTGGTGGCAGTCGGCAACAGGTGGTGGTGGGGTTTTGGATGTTGAAAGAAGAAGGTGGGTGGTGATGGTGGATGCACATGAGAGGAGAGATAGGGGGGAAGAAGAAAAGAGGAAGAAGTTGCAGGTAGACGAAAGACAAAAGTGCCCTCACATGCGTCTCACGTGAGGGCATTTAACTGACTTTTTCTAACCCAGTTAGCGTAAAGGACAAAACTTGTAGGAAAAAAAAGTTTAAAGTACACCGCCTGCAAGGAAACTTAGAAAAGGACACGAACCGTAATTCGTCTTATTTTAAAGGACAAAATTTGTAATTCTGTCTTAAACTAAACTGCCATTCAAAAACTAACAAAGTTAATTTTTAAGTTTTCAATAAACCACAACTACTTCCATTGATTAATAACATTGCATAATGACAGTTGGCTTATTACTATTACTACTATATATAAAATAGAACTTTGGTATCGTAAGTGTCTTATTAGGCTACTTGGCGGCATCTTATTAGTCCATGATTTTTTTTTTCCATTTAGTTCAGTTACGGTAACAAACA